>NW_016107331.1:10586022-10605646 GCF_001604975.1 Cebus imitator
TTTTTTTTTTTTTTTTTTTTTTTTAGAAGTAGTCTCAGGCTCTCACCCAGGCTGGGGGACTGTGTTAGAGGGACTTCCTGGGGTGGGCTGCGAGGGCGTTATTCCGGTTTTCCGCCTCAGGCTTTCTAGGGTCTTTGTTCAGTTTTCCTGCTGCAGGCCAGGTAGAGCTCTTTGTTTTACCTTCAAGATGCTGGCAAGCCAGGTAGGGCCCTTTGCCTCTGATTCCCACCTGCCACGCCCCCCAAGCCCCCCTCCCCCTTCCCCTTCCACCTCCCCCACACCCCACTCCCACCCTCACCCCTCCCACTCCCACCCCCACCCCGCCCCCACCACTCCCCTTCGACTCAGGGATATAAAACAAGTAGCCATTCCGGTAACTGGAGTCAAAGATCAATTAATCCAGAGGAAGTTTGAAAGAACTCCTCTCATTGGATGAGAACATGAATGGGGCGGGACTAACTCAAGAGTAAAAGCTCCAGCTGCCGCTGCCTGGAAGACATCCTCTCTCGGGATCCCCTTCCTCAAAAGCTTGGATCTGCCCTTTCACTCTGCCTAATAAACTGTACTTTCACACTCTATTTGGGTCCATGAGTCCTATTTGAATGGTAAAGCTCACCGGGCCTCCGGGGCACCTTTCCCCATTCTGCGGGGTGAAGAAGACCAAGAACCTAAGCTCCAGCTGCAGTAGTGGTTCTTGCTTCCCTGGTGGTCTAGCAGTTAGGAATCCTGGTTTTCACCCAGGCAGCCTGGGTTCAGCTTTGGTGTGGAAAGCTGGGAGTCTCTTCGGTGGCAGTGCGATCTCAACTCACTGCAACCTCCACTTTCCTGATTCAAGCAATTTCCCTGCCTCAGCTTCCCAAGTAGCTGTGATTACAGGCACACGCCACCACATCTGGCTAATTTTTTTGTATTTTTAGTAGAGACGCGGGTTTACCATGTTGGTCAGACTGGCCTTGAACTCCTGACCTCAGGTAATCCTTCTGCCTCAGCCTCCCAAAGTGCTGGGATTACAGATGTGAGCTATTGCGCCTGGCCAGTTTCAAGATTCTTTACCAATAACAACTAGACAAAAGATTTCACTAGACTACCAAAATGATCAGTCACCTAAATTCTGTACCTGGGCTAAACGTGTCAGTAACTAACCCTAATCTTCCCTCTAACTTTCAACTTTTTCTTTTCATTTGGAACTCTGATATCATAGGTATGATTTTTTTTTTCTTAAGCCCTTAGAAAAAACTAACAAAAGGTAATTAAACACCAAATAACAAGGGAATGGCCATCAAGTTATCCCCTGATTACAATAGCTTTATTTGGAGAAACTTTTCCTCTTACTTGCCAAAGGCTGTGTAGCCAACAGGATTATTGATGTGAAACAAGAAATGAAGAACTATTGTCAAGGCGGGGCGTTTTTTTAAACCCATGTAAATCAACAAAGATTCATGTTGGCTATGTTGGTCTTCATATAGAATAGTTCACAGTAAGAATACTTCAGATTATAACATTTGCTCTTCGTGCCATAGTATAGATACATCATTGCCTCTGAGCTGATGATCCCATTACTCAATTTGGGCAGAGGGCAGAGGGATGACTTTGAAAAGATAAAGTCTGGAGCTGGGTTGGTTACCACCTGTTCTGGATAGCCTGCTAGCTCTGACCAGCCTATACATTAATTCACACACACATGATAATGGACATAATGGTCTCCAGTCTTCATTTGTTTCATGATAATGTTTTCCCCCCACACTTTATTAAGGTGTAATTGACAAATAAAAATTTTATATATTTAAGATGTAGAATATGTTGTTTTGACATACGTACATTTTGTGAAGTGATGACCACAGTCAAGTTAAAATTAACATATCCATCACCTCACATAGTTACCACCTGTGTGTGTGTGTGTGTGTGTGTGTGTGTGTGTGTGTGTGTGTGGTGAGAACACTTGAAGTCTACTGTCCTAGCAAATTTCAAGCATACAATATATTATTCATTAACTCCTGTCATCATTCTATACATTAGATCTCTAGAACTTACTCATCTTGTAAACTGAAAGTTTGTACTGGTTGACATTCTTTTTCTAATGAAGTTTTAAATTATTTTTAAATTTTCAGGAAAACTATTTGTAACAAATATAGAATTTCCCTAAAGTTTTGCTGTCGTTTCAAATACAAGTCAAGGATCAATTATCAAAACAAACTCATTCCCTTAATCAGTTTACAAAGGTGCAAATTGTTTGTCAGAATACAATGCCAGGGAGGCTGTTTTGTTTAATGACAACCCTAACAGCAAGAATCCCTAGGGCAGGAAGCAAGTAATCAAGAATCCATCTCTGAAACTTTGAGAGTGCTGGCAACAGTCTATTATAATGCATGGTTACAGGGAGACCTTGTACAGAGAACAATACACTGAAATAGACCAGACTTGTTATGAAACAATAAACTTAAATATAGCTTTGGACCTGACAGAGCTAAGTAATTTTTACCTTCTAGGATCTAATTTAACACTCCAGGCTAAATATTTCAAACAGATTTTTTTTCTTTTGCTGTCCACGTTGCATGCCTGAATGCATATATCATAATTACATTTTAGTGTGCAACTTCAGCAACATGTGTGTGTTCACAGAGGGTCATGATGTCATTAAAAGCCAACTTGAACTGCTGAGAAGTTGATGTAAAGATTGTTTGTTTGATCAATCAGGTATCTGAATGTATCGATGTACTCATTCTCATCCTGTGTTAGAAGAGATAAAGTATATTAAAAATTTGTTACAACACATTCTATAAATATAGCAACAAGATATTGTATGCAAGTGAAATGTCAAATGAAGAGAGCCGTATAATTTCAAAGGAAGGACAAGAGTGAGGCTGAACTAAAGAATTGGGGTTGAACTGAGCTTCACAGGCAGAAAAGCATTAGAGGACACTGAGGAAAGGCAGAGAGAGAGAGAATTGCACATTTACACAGCAGGCAGCTCAGTGCACCACCTGTGCTGAAAATAGGGGTTCATGAGAACAAGTAGTGGAAGACAAATCCAGAAAGGCAGATTGAGAGCCAGTTGTGGAGAATACAGGGCTGGCCTTCCAAACAGGATTCTTATTTTTTCAGCAATGTCCCATGACTTTTGGAGAATGTTGTAGGAATACATGACGAGCAACATTTTCCCCAACATAGAGGTGGGGTCAGGAATGCTGGGAAGAGGTCAGGGTCACTCAGAGAGTGACACAGGGAATGACAGAGAGTCCTGTTTCCCAGTCCAGCCATCTCACAGCCAAGATATACTACAATCTCCCTCCTCTTTCCCAGGTTCCAAAGTACTGAAATGGAATGACCATGCCGAAATGCTGGAACTGCCCCTTATTTTTTCCTTTCCCTGTGACGAGAAAGAAAAGAGACGGGGACTATTGAACTTTAAACTTCCTGATAAACCATAATGTGGGAAAGTGCCATTTTTAGGTTTACATGAAGGAGCTACCTCTGAGACTGGCCTCTTGGCCTGTGAAAAACTAGAAACATCCCAGGAAGTCACTGAAATGTTGTAGTACTGTGAGAATTTGTATAAAAATAAACACTGGATTATTTCAGGCCTAGTCCCTTGAGAAAATGAGCCAGAATTACTCAGAACTACTAGCCTAATCTTGACAGAACAGAGGAAATTAGCAACTGAAGCCAGATTTTTTTTTCCCCTTCTAAAAAAAAATTAAAAAAAAAAAACCTGCTATTTATGATATTTTGGAAAATGAGAAAAAAATATCAGGTTAACTCATGTGATTCAAATGACCCCAAAACTAAGATGGCTGAGCTCTCTGATGAGAAAATGCAGTACAGATCATTGCCCCTTGGAAGGTGTCATCTTGAAGCTACAAAGGCAAGAGAGCTTGAACCCATGGAATCAAAGAGGCACATAATTCAGCTGCCTATAAACTATTCTCTAGAGCGTGGTGGATTTTTTAGAAGCTTTACTCAAATATTTTTTTTCCAAGAGACATAAAGATTTAAAAGCCAAAGGAAGTACATTCTATCACATGTCACTATGGGAACTGCTCCCAAGCATGCTCAACAAAGTGCTTCCTTTCCACTGAAAAATAATTTCCCACTGAATCTCTGGTTTGAAAGTACTCTGCTCATTGAGAATGCCAAATAATTCCACTACTTAATTCATATTTGTAACAAAAATGCCTAAACAACAGCTCAGAGTCATTTATTAAAATGTTAAAGGTAATTTCCTCTTCTAGGCAATTTCTTCTTGCCCCTCTATACTTTAGTTCTATCAACAAGACATGTACACATTTGGTACCTTCTCCATGAGTAGAAGTATTCTTTCAACTGTATCAGTGTAAGACACAAGCCTCTGCTCAAGGAATTAGGCCATACACGCAGAGCTGATGGATGCATAGTGTCCTGGTTTCTATTTTTCTGGGACCACAGAGATCATCTAGAGCCTTTCATGGATCCAAAAAGGCAGATAAAGTCAACATCATACCCCCTGTTTTTCCCTCCTAGCATTGACCTTATAATTCTTAACTCAGACAATTGAACAGCTGATTGCCAATTCTTTTCTTTGCAGGATAATCAGAGTGATATACACCCATGGCTGCTGTTGGTCACCTTGTGTCACATAGATTCACTTCTTCATTTGTCCAAATGCAGCTATTCTGGGGTTCCAGGGGGCCTCTCTTCCTGAAGAAAAACTTAAAAAGGGAGGTTACTGAAAAAACTGTATTTCCCATCACTGAGGTTGTTTCTAGGCCATAAGTGGTATTGATTATCTCCTTCCTTCACTATCCATTCTAAATTCCCTTTGGCCTCACAGATCCCTTCTCCAGGAATGGTATCTTAACTGGTGGTGTGACTCAAAACTTTTATTCTTAAAGGATCTGGGCCCCGATTACTACCCTTTTCTCAGGCTGGAGTTGCTGCATTTATGCCTTTACAGTCATAATCATACAAAGGAATGTGCCAAAAAATGTCCAAATAGATCAAAGGAGTGTATTCTGGTCTGCCCTCACTGAATGACAGCAGTCCTGCCTGCTCTTGCTATTCAGGTTAATCACTCCTGTAATGTAGTAATTACTCTTCTAGCCTATTGATTCCTGGATACAGGACATCCAAAGTGCTCAAGCAAGAGCCAGAGATTGGATCTCAATGATATCCTTGCTATGTCACTAAGGAGAGTGTGCTATGTTTAGGAAATAGGCTCCCTACCCTAGAGAGCCCAGATTGGAAAGGACAGGAAGTACAAAGTCCCCTGACAGGTAATGTGAAATGATGGCAAGTGGGATCACTTCTGCATCCAAACCTTGGTTCCGGGACCCATTAATTTCCCCACCAGACACAATGCCACAGAGTGGAGTCTGATTTGTAGAATATACTACATCTTGGAGCATCAGGCTATATCCGTCTAACACTCTATTCATCTGGTAGCCTTTCCATGTTGCAGTATTTAGTGTACTCTGCAGATCCCATGGTCATGGTCCTGCTCTTACTAAACTCCTCTAACTGTGAAGTGTGTTTTGCTGGGAGATTCTATACACTATGGGATTCTATGCCTGCGGGTAAAGCACTCTGAAAGTCCCCGGATGGTGGTATCTTAAATAGTAAGGAAGACAAACTCATGTTCAAAACACATCTATTTCTGTGAGAACAAACTACTGGGCCTTCTAGGACAAAGTGAGGCCAAATGGAGTCAACTCACTACCAGTGGGTAGTTGGTCTCTTCAAGGAAGGGAGAGATTTTCAGAGACTCAGCATTGATGATAGCTAATCATGTTGTTGGGCTTATGTGAACCTTTCATCTCTGCTGCTGAGTCCTTTCTAGTGATGTGTTCATTAAGCCAGTTCTGGGGTGGCTTATGACAAAGGCAGACTAATGTCTACCAACCAAGTCATTCTTACCTACTTTGTAGTTCTGTGATTTTTCTACAATGATGCTTTCTGGTGGGTATTCACAAGCCATAGAAAGCTCTTCACACTTTGTGCCCACTCCCATGTGTTCATCCACATGCTTCTACCTCAGACATTCTTATCTTCAGTTTTCCAGGCCCCTGAGAAGCCAGCCAGGTTATTTGAATTGCTCATGACTCTGTATATATTCTCACTTCAAACTACTTCTTCCACACAAAATAGATGCACCACTTGAAACTCTGACATTGGAAAGATTTTCTCTCACCATTGTCTGAACGTAGCTTATAATGCAACCACGTCTATTTTTGGTTTGACCTACATACTGAACCAACCCATCTGTAAATTAAGCTTGGACTTGTTCTGCTTCTTCACGGGCATGAAGGACACCTGCATTGCCCCTGTGGTCACAGATGTGAGCTGAGAAACGCTGTCGGTATAACCCTGTGGTTGACATGAAAGTGAATAATATCTAAGCTACCTGCTCATGCAGCTTTCTCATCCTCACTTGTCTGCTCAGGCTCAATGCAAATTAATCATTTATTATGATCAACTTCTGGTTCCACTCAGCGCCTCAAGGGATCCAACAGAACCCAGCTCATATGAGTCTACAAGGGTCTAGTAACAGCACGAGTTGTTTCTCAATAGGCAGATGATACCCCTCTGTAGATGGCATAGCCTTTCTCTAGAACCTTAGAGCCTTTGGAATGATTCTCTCAATGGGCTTGCCCTAAGCTGTATGCTGTACCTTTTCCCACCACTGACACCTCCAGCATCATAGGGTCTGCTAGATCATACACCCTAATGGATCATTTGCTTGCTTCATGCCTGAATCTGGTACATAGCCCTTTCCTGTTCCAGGGCCCCACACAAAGCTATAAGTCTTGTGTATCATTTAGCGTATCAGCTGAAACAATATGTCTAAGTATGGAAGGTATTACCTCCAGAATGCAAAGAAGCTTACCAAATGTTATACATTCATTTTTAGTAAAGGATACATGCAGCAATTTTTCTTTTATTTTAGATAAAAAAGCTGGCATGTACTTGACCACTGGACCCCTAAAAACTACAGAAGTGTCAGGTACCTGCATCTTCAAAAGGTTTATCATCTCCCACCCCCTGGGACACATGTGTCTTACCAAAACTTCCAGCATGCTAGCCACCTCATGATCATTCTTTTTTATCAGCATGGTATTATCAATGTAATAGATCAATGTGATGCTCTGTGGGATGTCTAGGTGGTCCAGATCTTTTCTGACAATATTATGTGAGAGAGTTGAAGAGTTAACATATACTTAGGGCAAAATATTAAGTGTATATTATTGTCCTTTCCTTGTGAATGCAAATTATTTCATATCCTTTTTTCTAATTGCAATAAAAAGAATGTATTTGCTGTCTCAAAGCCTCATGCCATATGCCCAAGAATTCATTAATCTATTCTAGCACAGATACCACATCCAACACAGCAGCTGCAATCAAGGATATTACTTGGTTGAGTTTATAGTTGTCTACAGATATTTTTAAGGATCTATTTGGTTTCTGTAGGGACTAGACTCGTGAATTAAATAAATGATAGAGACCACCATTCCTGCATCCTTAAGGTTCTTGAGGGTGATTCTGATCTCTTCTACCCCTCCCAGAGTCACTACTATTTTTTATTTATTATCTTGGTTGAGAGAGGAGGCAATCCCCAAAGCTTCTACTTGGCATTCTCTATTCTAATAGCTCTTACTCCATAGGCCAAAGATTCAACTGAGGTTATTCCAAATGCTGAGTATTTCAATTTTATATTTGGGAATTGAGGAAATAACAATTGTGTGAACCTACTCAGAGAACTTTAGCCAAAACTCTACTGATTATTTGGCCCATGTATTACCCTAACTTTAACAGGGACATAATTCTTCAGATCTCCACGTATTAATGTCAGTTGACACCCTATGAGCAACAGCTCTGAAAATATCTGGCCTTCCCCCCTTCCCCAGCGTATGGGTATCAATATAAATATTCATAGATCCTTTTGTAGAACTATCAGAGGAATCATATAGTACATACATGACATTGTAATACCACGTGTTCTCTGGGGGATCTAGCTATCACATCAGTTATTGAATTCTGTGTCAGAAAAATGTCTCAGGTACTGAAATTGGGCAAGAAAATGTGACTTCCTTTGGGAGTAACCACTCTGAAATACCTGCTCATCTGTCCTTATCTTCTTTGTATTGTGTATATTAAATAATATACATAATACCTGTCTGTTTTTGACCTAGGAGTATCATGTTCTATTAGCCACCATACTGCCTTGCAGACAGGCTTCTTGGCCATTCCTCTAACTTTGCCAATTCTTAAAAAAGTTGTAACTTCCCGACTTATAATGGTTGAATACTGCCACATCAGCTCTATTTCTTAAGAGCCTAATCACTCCCATGAACTTATAAAGACATCAGCTTAGTGACTGCTACCACTGAGAGTTATTCTAACAATAAGTTTTCCCCTTTCTCTGAGATCCTTGGCAGGGTGTTAAATCCCATGTCCAGAAAAAATGCCCTTAATGAACTCTTGCTTACCCAGTCTTATGTTCCAGGCTTCTTGATCAAACACCCTCAAAATCTAATTCCATGACTCCTGTCAGTACATGCTAACTAATCCTTGCAGCCCCCTCAATATGTCTGCTGTAAGTATGCCCTTTACTCTTGTTCTCAAATTCACAAAGCATCTTTTATTTGCCCGCAATTCCATTCAGATCAAGCCCCAACTCATATGCTTATAATAAAGAGCATAGCCTTTATTATATTTATGTTACAAAAATATTTAATTTTATGCTTATAATAAAGAGCATAGCCTGTAATATGTTTGTTACAAAAATATTTAATTTTAATAAACCAATCTATATCTCTTCAGATTCTTTAGAGCAGGAAATAGAAACTCTCATAGTTGTCCTTACGTTTTGATTCACCTTAAGCCAAGTTTCCCTCACAACCAAAAATGGATGCCAGCAGCAACTGGACCACTAGTTTAGTAGGGGACAGAGAAAGCATTTCTTTCCTCTAAGCAGAAATAAAAGCTCTCCACTCTGGTGTGATTGAGGTAATATGGCCCATACGCTACCACTAGCACTGGACCCTGAGAGTTACGGGGGACGCTGCAGTTTGATTGACTCTGTCTTGACTAACTCATTAACCCCATTCATAATACATAGGAATTTTTGTCTTTCGGTATATTTGCTTTTGTTTATTTTTGCTATTTTTGTTTTTTCTGTTCTGTTTTTACAGCTATAACCCCAGCATATAGAACAGTGCCTGGTTGTAATTGGTACACAGTAAATATTTGTTGAAAATGAACTAGTAATTAGGATGATCCTCTGAAGGTGAGGATAGGGTAGATTTCTGAACAGAATTGAGGAAATTATTAGGAAGGAGAAATACACTTAGGCAATATCATCTGCCTCTCTATTTTAAAGCGGACATAGAATAAGCAGTTATCTCTCAAGCTGTGGGCTGCTACATTGTGATAATTAATTTTTTATGTGTCAACATGATTGGGCTAAGGGATGCCTGTCTAGCTGGTCAAGCAACCTTCTGTGTATGCCTGTTAGGGTGTTTCCAGAAAAGATTGGCATCTGAATTAGTAGACTGAATAAAGAAGATTGCTTCTCCAGTGTGGACAGGCGTCATCCAATCCTTTAAGGCCCCAAACACAACAAAAAAGCAGATGAAGAGTGAATTCACGTTCTCTTCCTGAAGTGGCACATCCATCTTCTCCTGTCCTTGGGCAGTACAGCTCCTAGTTCTCTGGCCTTTGGACTTTGATCTGGACTTAGACCAATGGTTTCTCTTATTCTCAGCCCTTTGTACTTGAACTGCATCACACACTGGCTTTCCTAGTTCTTCAACTTGCACAAGGCATATTGTAGGACTCATCAGCCTCCATAATTGCACGAGCCATTTCTCATAATAAACATCCTCTTATATAGCTACATTATCCTAGTTCTGTTTCTTTGGAAACCCTAACTAAAACACACATAAATGTTTCGATAGAAGAAAACACCTTTCAGTTGATGAATAGAACCAATCAAACAAATGCTCTTTGTCCCTGAAAGTTTGTTCTGCCTCAGTTTGGAAATGGTTACTTCTCTTGGTATTAATTGAAAGTTAAGGCATTTTTCTCTATGTTAAAGACCAGTATTTTACAATGTTCTTAAGTCTTACTGTACTTTTAACACTACCAAACACTCATATGTCTGATATTCAAAATAATCACTCTCAAGCAATATAATATCTAAAGTGAGAATTCAATATCTTCTGCCATTAACAACATCATTAATAACAAATGTCTGTTTAATTACTCTTAGTAAGATTAAAAAGGCCATTATTCTTGTAACTTGAGAAATTCATTAGCTGGAAAAGGCTGCTTAATGCCAAATGCACTCCTTAAAGATGTAGTCCCCGATATTTGAAGGTATTTCTGACATTCATGCATTTGCATTACTTTAAAAAAGCACTATCCAACTGTGCTGAAGATCATGCTGTGACAATAAGCAAGCACTGTAACATTTCAAAATCAGAAATGAAGCTACAAGACATTTTACAATATCATACAGAGTCTGTTCTCTGGAATATTTAAACTCCACACACT
This sequence comes from Cebus imitator, assembly GCF_001604975.1. Lineage (NCBI taxonomy): Eukaryota > Metazoa > Chordata > Mammalia > Primates > Cebidae > Cebus > Cebus imitator. The sequence continues at coordinate 10,596,550 of NW_016107331.1, forward strand.
GAGCCTATTATTCATCATTCACCTTTCACTAATTCTGTGCTTAAATGAGTCTTGTACCAACACAGTGCATCCTAAAGTACAGTTAATATTCATAAGCACCTCCTCCAAAGGGATTCAGTGCCATAACTTAAGATCTCTGCAAGTCAATTTTAAAGTCTGAGACTTCAAGGAATTTAGACCCATTAAATGAAAATTACAAGATGGGATTTTAGAACAACATCATTCTTAATCCACTGTTTCAGCTCAATATATTTTTAGCACAGAAACCTGCTTAACATTTAGTAAGCATTAGATCAGTGACAGTGTACTCACAGAAAGCAATTTAAATTGCTTCAATGGTAATGGTTATATACATGTGTTGTATCATTCTTTCACTTTTTGCCACTGTAAACCATAAAGCAGAGTCATAAAACAAGCTATAATGAACCATTTCACCTTGCTTCTAAAATGCATTTACTTACTGAATCTGATCGCATTTCCTACTTTCATAGGTTAGGCTCCGAGAGATAAGATTTGAAAAGCAGAGTGGCAGAAAGAACCACAAGTTCAAGCCAACAAAGGCAAATTACTATCTGGGAAAAAGTTGCCGCTTATAAAGAGGAAATATGTATCTTGCAATGAAAGAATGTTTTCCCTTTATCTTTCCTTCCTCCAGTAATATAAATTGGTTTCCTCCTCAGTGTTGGGAACTATGCTACTGTCTATACAGAGTTTAATAAGACATGATGTCTAGCATCAAGTAGCTCTTACCATCTGGTTGAAACTGCTAAACCTGTTGACCAGTGAACCAAGTGGACCCAGTCTTGTTGTAGGTGCTGTGCTGGATGTTTGCAGAATATAGGAAGACACGAAAAGGGAGTGGGAAGTTCTTTAGAGGCAGTAAAGGCATATGAAAAGCCATCGAAGAATTAAGCTTTGATGGATCTTGAAGGAAAATTAGAGTCTTGGTCATTTCTCCTTACTTGTCTTTCATGTGATAGGGCCGGGGGGGTGACAAGACAGTCTGTACCAGCCTGTAGCTTTTGCCAGTGAGCTTGACTTCTATCCCTTTCTCCTATGCATGTGACTACAGTTTTTCTTGTTTTGTCTGTTTATTTGTCTCCATCTTTCTGGAGAGCGACTGGAAATAGGCTCATGGCTTCAGCACCGTTTGCCACACTGCTTCTTGGGATGCTTACCTTTAGAAAAGGGAATGTCTTCTAAATTTTGCCTATAAATTTTTATCTATCATTGCTCTCTGCTGGGATGCATTGGTGCTCAAAGTATAAACTTACAAGGATGATAATCAAAAACTAGAGGTTTAATTTTTCTTCATTTCTTGATGTGGAAATACAGTGCTTAACTGATTTTAAGTACTTGGGATGACTAAGTTCATTGATGGTAATGCAACAATTTCTTATAGTCAAGTGAAAGTGACACATACTTGATTATGCAGAAAATAAGGATAGCTCATTCTAAAGGGACTTCAACTCTTAAAGTTAGCCATCAATAAATGAACTGCTTTTCTACTTGCTAAATTTCCTGATATTAGATGTGAGAAAATCAAAGTTCAATGTTATTAATTAGGAAAGTCGATAAATGTACTTATTTTGATTACATGATCTGCTATCTCTAAGATTTTTATGATTTTATACAATAGCATTGTTTTAGATAAAGGGGCTGGTCATTAATTAGGAAAGTCGATAAATGTACCTATTTTAGAAATATTATTTTGATTACATGATCTGCTATCTCTAAGATTTTTATGATTTTATACAATATTATTGTGTTAGACAAAGAGACCTCCTATAGCAATAATCTTTTTTGATCTTTAAAAATTTGAAGGCAGTAATATTCTGTTTGCTCTCATGAAAATATAATAAAATGATGATATCAAGAACAACTAAATTAATCTTGACATGTTTTCTGGCTTGGAAATTTTTATCAAATTAATGCCTCTGAATTTTGATGAATAAAATTACTGTAGGAACAAAATGAAAATACTAGGTAGTATCCTCATGTGCGTCAATGCTTCTCAACACATGCAGTGTCTTACTTGATAACATGAATTGCTCTTTGACACTGGCTGGAGCTTAATGTCTGAATTTAGCTGTGTTATCTGTCTCTGAAAGAAGTGAAAGAAATAACAGGTAGAGTTTTATCTAGGAAGACTCTTTAAGTGTTAGCATTCTGGTAGGGAAAAAGGCCAGGATTCTATGGCTGTGGAATCCCTGGGGTTTTTAAAGATTGCAGAACAATCACAGTCCCTTAGGGCTGGGACACCGTCTGTATATTAGAGTTCTGGTATCTGAGCAGTGTCCATGGCTCGGTTTGAGCCTTTAGATACCTAAGCCAGACTTCAGTTTTGCCCTGCTTTGCTCTACCTTATGTTTTCATTCTTGAGGTCCCTGATAAAGGAAATCATATATAATATAATTTTCACAGAATGAAAACTTCACAAGATGCATTAAAATAATTCAAACATGCCACATGTTTTCTGGAGAACCTTTCTTTACACTGCTACATCTTCACCACCCATAGCCCTTTGAGCTTGCTTCATGGGGTACAAAAGGATCTTCTTGCCAAACTCATTTGATCTTATCATCAGAAACAGCATTTAAGTCTTCATGACTGGGGGTTTTATCATGCATGCTTTTTCTCATACACTTATACAAACACATGCACATAGATATTCTAAACTTGAGTTTGCATTTCCATGGGAACTAAATAGACATTTATAGTACAGATAAAAATGAAAGGAGAAAGGCATGTTTTTTCTTCTATAAAAGAATCATTTTTATTCTGTGAAACTCTATTGGGAAATTTTAAAAGGTAAGACTGTAACTCCTTAAGTGAAAAAAAGCCTCAGTGTTTGCTATGAACATTAAAATTCACACAAAATTGGTTGAAAATCTAGGCTAGGATAGAAAACGTGTGTGTGCGTATTAAGAAAGAGACATATAGATACAGGCATACATACATATATACACACACACATACATATATATAATATTCCAAGTAATTTAATATTTTTTTAGTTTTTAACTTTCAAAAATCCATGAATATAAAATACATAAAATATTTTACATGGAAAGTAATTTTCAGTGAAGGTGATTAAGCTCATTTCAAGAAATAACACAAGGAATTGGCTTTACTAATAGCAGAGAAATTTCTCATTTGATCAATCAGCTTGAATTTGATTAGTTGGTATATGGGTTGAAAGATCTTGGAGGAAAATTTTGACTCAGAGTCACAGCTTTGTATTCAAGATAAAATAATAGGAAGAGAATAAAAAGAAACATTTGATTCCTAGTACAGTTCTACTGAAAAACATTTTAAGCTACTCTAATGGGAAGAAGAGGTCAGTTAATATGAGGATAAAGGAACACAAGAATAGGAACACAGCTGAACTTCAGGGAGAAATACATTGAAATCCAGAACCAAAGGATCATATACAATTTGGGAAGGCTTCTCTCCTATTCTCCTGTTATCCACTCCTATGATTACACAGCTATTTATTTTTGTTGTGATCTCAGTCTAGCCCAACCCTCCATGCTTCCTAAGCCACTTGATATTAAAAAGATCCTTCAAGTTCTTGATTTTCCAGAAAAGCAGTTAGAGTGGAGCTAAAATGTATTATTAACACTTACAAGTTTATATTTTCAGGTAAACACTGATTTCCTAGTTTGGGTAAAATATTTAACTTTGGACAAATCAAGTGTGGCAAGGTGAAAAGAATCACATTTTATGAAAATTGTTGCCCTGTAATTAGGTAGACTGAAGGGTAGTAGTAGTCCTCAGAAAACGATCAAGCAGTAAGTTGAGCCACATTTATGGTGTACCAGGCAGATTTCAAGGACTATGTGAAACCTACCTCCACCTGATGGTTTTTCTCTTATCTCCCCTGGCGGAGGAAGACAAAAGACATAAACTCTTGAAAACTCTATGCCTCTGCCCACACCTGAGAAACATAGTATTTATTTTGGTCAGTGTAGGGCAAGATTGTATCCTCCTTCTACTATAAGAGCAGGTACTCTCATGAAAGCACCACCTCCTGGCTGGAGACCTACTAACTCAAGCCACTACAGAAACTAATAACAGAACAACTCTGCTCCAAAAAAGAAAAAACAAGAGCCAATTTCACCACCTGCAACACACTAACTAACCAGAGGTTCTGAGTCTGTCCACATGACAACTTCACTGCTAGCATTTGAGAAAACCAGTGCACTAAACTACAACCAGTGCAATAAACAAAACTTGAACCAGTGCACAAAACAAAACTACAACCAAAGATTCCCACAGAGTCCACTTAACTTGCCTTCCACCTGCATTGGAACAGGTGCTAGTATCCATGGCTGGGAGACCTGAAGATGTATACCAACCCAGGACCCTGCAAACACTCCCCAGCACCAGCCTGGAGTTTGGTAGCTCTGTTGGGTAGCTAGACCCACACTGCAGTCTGGGTCTCAGGAAGCCCCATCACTAGGACAAGGGACAGAGCACCACATAAAGGAATCAACCCATGGACAAAAGAATCTGAACAGTAGCCCTTGAATTCCAGAAATCTCCACCAAAAAAGTTTACCCAAATGAGAAGGAACTAGAAAAGTAATTTTGGTAATATAACAAAACAAGGTTTTATATACCCCCAAAGACCGCACTAGCTCTCCAGCAATGTATCCAAAGCAAGAAGAAATCTCTAAATTGGCAGGAAAAGAATTCAGAAGGTTGATTATTAAGCTACTCAAGGAGGCACCAAAGGGAAGTCAAAAAAAACTTTAAAATATTTTTGAAAATACACAATATGAATGGAAAACTCTCCAGATAAATAAATATCAAAAGACAAATGCAACTTCTGGAAAGGAAAGACACACTTAGAGAAATGCAAAACACATTGGAAAGTTTCAACAATAAAATCGAGCAAGTACAAGAAAGAACTTCAGAGCTCAAAGACAAGGCTTTCAAATCAACTCAATTCCACAAGGACAAAGAAAAAATAATTTTAAAAAATGAACAAAGCTTCTAGGAAATTTGGGATTATGTTAAACAACCAAACATAAGAATAATTGGTGTTCCTGAGGAAGAAGAGAAATATAAAAGTTTGAAAAATTTATTTTGGGGAATAATTAAGAAAAACTTCCCTGTTCTTGCTAGAGATGTAGACATCCAAATACAAGAAGCTCAAAGAACACCTGGGAAATTCATCACAAAAAGATTATCACCTAGACATATAATCATCAGAATATCTAAAGTCAGGATGAAGGAAAGAATCTTAAGAGCTGTGAGGCAAAAGTATAAGGTAACCTATAGGAAAACTTATCAGATTAACAGCAGATTTCTCAGCAGAAACCTTATAAGACAGAACAAATTGAGATCCCATCTTTAGCCTATTTAAACAAAATAATTACCAGCCAAGAGTTTTGTATTCAGTGAAACTAAGTCTCATAAATGAAGTAGAGATAAGGTATTTTTCAGACAAACAAATGCTGAGAGAATTTTCCACTATCAAGACATCACCACAAGAAATGTTAAAAGGAGTTTAGAAAATCTTGAAACAAAACCTCAAAATACACCAAAATAAAACCTCCTTAAAGCATAAATCTCATAAGGCTTATAAAACAATAATACAATAAAAAAAAAAAAAAAATAAAAAAAAAAAAAAAAAAAAAAAAAAAAAACAGGAATTCAGGCAACCAACCCCAGCATGATGAATAGAATAGTATCTCACATCTCAATACTAATATGAATGTAAATGGCCTAAATGTTCTACTTAAAAGATACAGCATGGGAGAATGGATAAAAATCCACCAACCAAATATCTGCTATGTTCAAGCGACTCATCTAACACATGAGGACTCAAATAAACTTAAGGTGAAAGGGTGGAAAAGATATTTCATGCAAATGGAACCAGAAGCAAGCAGGCGTAACTACACTTACATCAGATTAAACGGACTTCAAAGCAACAACACTTAAAAAAGACAGTGACATTACATAATGATAAAAAGATTAGTCCAACAGGAAAATATTACAATCCTAATTATATAGGCACCTAACACTGGAGCTCCCAAATTCATAAAACAACTACTACTAGACTAAGTAAATGAGATAATATACAATAATACCAGGTAACTACAATACTCCACTGACAGCACTGGACAGGTCATCAAGACAGAAAGTCAACAAAGAAACAATGGACTTAAAACTATAATTTAACAATGAACTTAACAGATAGTTACAAAATATTCTACACAACAACTGCAGAATGTACATTCCTTTTATCAGCACATGGAACATTCTCCAAGGTAGACCATATAATAGGCCAAAAGAGTCTCAATAAATTTAAGAAAATCAAAATTTTAAGAGGTACTCTCCCAGCCCACAGTGGAATAAAATTGGAAATTAACTGTAAAAGGAATTCTCAAAACTATGCAAATACATGGAAATTAAATAATCTGCTCCTGGATGATCTTTGGGGAACAAGGAAATCAAGATGAAAATTTAAAAATTATTTGAACTAAACAATAATAGTGGCACAACCTATCAAAACCTCTGGAACACAATAAAAGTGGTGCTGAAAGGAAAGTTTATAGCAATAAATACCTATATCAAAAAGTCTGAAAGAACACAAATAGATAATCTAAGCTCATACCTCAATGAACTAGAAAAACAAGAACAAACCAAACCTGGACCCAGCAGAAGAAAGAAATAACAAAGATTAAAGCAGAACTAAATTAAATTGAAACAAAAAAAATTATAAATAATAAATGGAAAAAAACAAAGCTAGTTATTTTAAATGGTAAACAAAATTGATAGATCATTAGCAAGACTAACCAATAAAAGAAGAGAAAAGATCCAAATAAGCTCAATTAGAAATGAAATGTGTGATAATACCAAAAATACCAAAGAAATACAAAAGATTATTGAATGCTACCATGAAGATTATTATGTGCACAAACTAGAAAACCTAAGAGATAGATAAATTCCTGGAAATATATAACACTCCTAGTTTAAGCCATGAAGAAATATCAATAGAAACTCTGAACAAACCAATAACAAGCAGCGAGATTGAAAGTGTAATTAAAAAAAAAAATCCAGGACCAGATAGATTTACAGCTGAATTCTATCAGACATTCAAAGAAGAATTTTTACCAATGCTACTGAAACTACTCGCAAAGATAGAGAAAGAGGGAATCCTCCCTACATAATTCTATGAAGCCAATATTATCCTACTTCCAAAACCAGGAAAGGACATAACAACAACGACAAAAATACAGACCAATGTCCCTGATGAACATAGATACAAAAATCCTCAACAAAACACTCGATAACCGAATCCAACAACATATCAAAAATATAATTCACCGTGATCAAGTGGGGTTTATACCAGGGATAACAGGTTGGTTTAAGGTACACAAACCAATAAATGAGATATAGCACAGAAACAAAATTTTTTTTAAATCATGTGATTATCTCAATAGATGCAAAAAAATGCATTTATCAAAGTCCAGCATCTTTTTATGATTAAAATCTTCAGCACTATCAACATAGATAAAATATAACTTAAGGTAATAAAAGCCATCTATAACAAACCCACAGCCAACATTATACTGAATGGGAAAAGTTGAAAGCATTTCCCCCAAGAGCTGGAACAAGACAAGGATATCTACCTTCACCATTTGTATTCAATATGGTACTGGAAGTCCTGGCCAAAGCAGTCAGACAAGAGAAAGAAATAGCATCCAAATCAGTAAAGAAAAAGTCAGACTGCCACTGTTTGCCAATAATAGAATGGCATACCTTTGAAAACCGTAATGATTCATCCAAAAAGCTCATATATCTAATAAATGAATTCAGTAAAGTTTCAGAAGACAAAATCACTATTTGTGTGTAGCAGTGCTACACAAATTAGTGAGCAAATTGGTAATTAAATCAATAACTCAACCCTTTTAACAACAAACCAGCCAAGTTAAGAATCAAAACAATAACTCAACCTCTTTTACAACAGCTGAAAAAGTAAAATAAAATACTTAGGAGTATATCTTAGCAAGGAGGTGAAATATCTTTACAAGGAAAACTACAAAACATTGCTAAAATAAATCACTGATGACACTAACAAATAGGAACACATCCCATGCTCATGGGTGGGTAGAATCAATATTGTGAAAATGACCACATTGCCAAAAACAATCTATAAATTCAACGCAATGTCCACCAAAAATACTATCATCATTCTTCACAAAACTAGAAAAAATGTCCTAAAATTCATATAGAACAAAAAGAGCCCACATAGCCAAACAATACTAAGCAAAAAGAACAAATATGGAGGTATCATATTGCCTGACTTCAAACTACACTATAAGGCTATGGTTAACCAAAACAACATGGCACTGATATAAAAACAAGCACATAGACCAATGGAACAGAAGAGAGAACACAGAAATAAAGCCAAATACTTACAGCTAACTGATCTTTGACAAAGCAAACAAAAACATAAAGTGGGGAAAGGACATCCTCTTCAACAAATGGTGATGGGATAATTAGCAAGTCACATGTAGAAGAATGAAACTGGATCCTTATATCTCACCTTATACAAAAATAAACTCAAGATGAATCAAAGACTTAAATCTAAGACCTGAAACCATAAAAAATCTAGAGAATGACATTGGAAAAACTTTTTCAGACATTGGCTTGACAAAGAGTTCATGACCAAGAACCCAAAGGCAAATGCAACAGAAACAAAGGTAAATAGATGGGACTTCATTAAACTAAAAGGCTTCTGCACAGCAAAAGAAATAATCAACAAAGTAAACAGATAACCCACAGAGTGGGAGAAAATATTTGCTAACTGTGTATCTAACAAAGGACGAACATCCAGAATCTACAAGGGACTCAAACAAATCAGCAAAACAAACAAACAAACAATCCCATCAAAATGTGGGCTAAGGACATGAATAGACAATGCTCAAAAGAAGATACACAAACATAAAAAAATGCCCAACATCGCCGGGCGCGGTGGCTCACGCCTGTAATCCCAGCACTTTGGGAGGCCAAGGCGGGTGGATCACGAGGTCAAGAGATCGAGACTGGTCAACGTGGTGAAACCCCGTCTCCACTAAAAC
>NW_016107331.1:10605806-10616625 GCF_001604975.1 Cebus imitator
AAAAAAAAAAAAAAAAATGCCCAACATCATTAATTATCAAAGACATGCAAATCAAAACCACAATTCAATAATACCTTACTTCTGCAAGAATGGACATAATTTTAAAAATCAAACAACAGACATTGGCATGGATGGATGTGGTGAAAAGGGAATACTTTTACACTGCTGGTGGGAATGTAAACTAGTACAAGCACTATGGAAAACAGTATGAAGATTCCTTAAAGAACTAAAAGTAGAACTACTATTGGATTTAGCAATTCCATTACTGGGTATCTACCCATAGGAAAATAAGTCACATGAAAAAGACACTTGCACACGCATGGTTATAGCAGCACAATTCACAATTGCAAAAATATGGAACCAGCCTAAATGCCCAACGACCAATTGGTAGATACAGAAAATGTGATATATATCCATAAACATATACACACCATGGCATATTACGCAGCCATAAAATAGAATGAAATAATAGCATTTGCAGCAACCTGGATGGAGTTGGAAATCATTATTCTTAAGTGATGTAATTCAGGAATGGAAAACAAAACATCATATGTTCTCACTTATAAGTGGAAGGTATGCTATGTGGATGCAAAGTCATAATAATGATAATGGACTCTGGAGACTCAGGAAGGAATGGTGGGAGGCTGGTAAGGGACAAAAGACTACATATTGGATACAACATATATTGCTTGAGAGATGGGTGCACCACAATTTCAGAAATCACTACTGAAGAACTTTCCATGTATTCAAATATTACCTGTTCCTCAAAAACTATTGAAATAATAATAATTTATAAAGACTATGTGAGTGAGAAATATAACATGAGCAATTGAAGAAAAGTATGAAAGAACTGTATGACCAATTCTTTAGCTCTGGATTAAGCAGAAAGTCAGGAAGCTATGCTGTAATCAGGATATTGGGAATGAAACTGTGGGGGAGAGAGGTAGGCAGTTTTACAAAGTTTTCTGTCCATTACTAATATAAACCATGGAAAGGATAATACTCATTTATAAGTATATGGCAATATTAGAATATCATCTGGGAAGATTTCATCAGAAGGCTCAGTCTCATACATTGTCTTTGACAATTTTCCTTAATTAAGGCTTTGCTCCTCAGATGTGCAAACTCAAATATTAATTTTTTCAAGACTCAATAGCAAATCCACCTCTTTAAGGCAGACTCATGTTCACCCTCCACTGAATGAGGCTGCTCTATATGCTCCAATGCAATACATCTTCATGTATGTCAGAATACTCATGTGAACATGATAGGAGATTTTGTCTAGAAATTAAGAAACATGGAACATAACTTCTTGGAATTTATCTTAGTGACACCATTGTATGTCTTCATCAATTATGTACAGAGGTGCTCATGGAATTATTTGTGTAGAAAAATAAAGAAAATAACCTAAATCGATGACATGTATATTAAGTATAGTAAAATATAAAACTACAGTTTTACATCTTAACCATTTAAGAAATGACTCTGTATGTTCCAAAAAAGAAGCTCTGCATTTTAAAACTATATTCAGTCTGGCTTTAAATAAAGAACACATGGGGAGTAAAATTATAATCATAATACTAAGATATTAATTTACAATGAGAAATACATATACTTCAGTAATCAGAATACTCATGTCTAGATGATCAGCCAATTTTCTCCCTAAAGGCAGGTCTATCTAGCAAACCATATAATAATTAAGAGCTTGCTCCATGAACATGGAATTAGAACAAGAGGATTTTGTTACCAAAATTAATGTTTAATGGTGTCAGGATAAGAGAGTCTTCTATATCCATTTGTAGACAATGGTGATGGTGTTTCTATTAGAACAGGAAGAGCTGAAGGTTGTTGGCTACACTCTACTACAGACTTTCCCTTGGAAAGCATGGTTTAGCAAATGTGACCACAGAATTCCAAAGACCTTTTGGGTAGTTAAGGTCCCCTCCCTTGGAAAAGTTGTATACATGAGCACATCTAAAGTTTATGACTTTCCTTTCTCTATACTTCACGTGTGAATACTCTCATTATTTGGCAAATTATCTCTTTAGTACCTTCATTCAGGAGGAAGACCAAGTTTGCAATGGTTTACCTTTGAAGCAACTTAGTATTTCCCAGCTTTGATATAGTTATGTAAAAATTTTACAGTTTGAATTTCTAGGAACAATCTTACCCCCTCATTTCCAAATTATTCAGGGAAAATTCTCCTTAAACCTCATGTAATGAATTTGTAAGTGGTCTCATACATTACTCTTTAATTCTTTCCACTCCATATGAGAGAAAATGAATATCTGCTACAAAATATTTAAAAGGCTTGTGTCACATCCTAGTGGATTCAAGTGCAAGCCATTGAGAGACCACCACACTGAGTCACAAAGAGGATCTAGGACAAACCTAGGAACAACTCTAAAAGTAAATGAGACAAGCCACAGTTCAAATCCAGAGGAAATTCATGAGATAAGGAAGAGGCACTATATGAAATGGTGTAGGCAATGTCATGATGCTGAGTGATGTCCTCAATTAGAATTAGAACCCTCTGCAGTGGCTCAATAAATGTGAAAACATGCCAATTTCTCATAGAGAAGGTATACTGTTAGTTCACATTGTAAGTGGTAAATGAAACAAAGCTAGTGTAGCAAGGTCAACAGCAGACAAAACAAAACTAAGGACAATTAGCCTTAATAGAGATAAAAATGGAACCTACGTAATAGCCTATGTAATAGTGAAACAATCCACCAATAGAGTATTATAATTAAACTTACATATATTCGTATGTAACATGTAATTCATATATATCTACATATACCTTAAAGATAATTTTAATAGGTAAAAGGAAAATTTTACCATATTATAAGAAAAATATAATAATTCCCTTAATAAAAAGGGAATTTTCAGAAACTGATAAATATTAAGACAAAAAAGTAAAAATATGTAAAACTTGAACATCACACTTAAATGACTCTATTAAATATAATCAGAACACTTTGGCCCCCAACATATAAAACATTCAACGTTTTTAAGCACAGACAGAAACTTTTACCTATATTGCTCTACTGTTAGACGCACAGAAATCTCAACAAATACTTGAAAAATTACTACCTCACAGGTTTTGTCTCTTACCATAGTTAAACAAAAAATAAATACTAAAAATACAATACAGTGTATGTTTGGAAACTGAAAATGTATTTCTAAATAGTTTACAAGTTAAAGAATAAATATCTAAATTATATAACAAAGAGAAAATCATTAAATAATGCTGCTCAAAGAGTAAATGGGAAATTATGAAACATTTAAATTAGATGGCAATGAAATAATTGCATTAAAAAACTTGCAGAATGCATCTAATGCAAAATTAACAGATAAGTTTATAATGGATAATTTGATAAGTTTATCAAAATAGATTTGATAATTAAGACACTAAAAGTTAGTAAAATAGAAAATAATTATAGAAAATACCAACAAAAATTTGAACATTAGGAAAACTAGTAGAAAAAGACAGACTGAGGAAGAGAGAGAACAAAGTAAAATATAAGAAGTTAAAAAAAGACACATAAACCACCGAAATTGTAGATATTTAAAACCAAAATGCTATAAACAAATAAAATTTTTTATTTCAAAAACATGTACTTTTAAAATATATGTACGTTACCAAAACTAAGAATAAATGGAAAATTAGTTATGAATATTTAAAAAATAATTAATCAAAAATCAGTTTTCATGAAAAGATATAAACTGAGACAATTTTAGAAATGATTCTACATAGCCTTTAATAAACAGTTAATCCCTATCCTATAAAATCTGTTCAAGAATCTTGAAAAGAGGAAAAACCACTCAACTCATTTTACCAAGTTAGCATAAGTATGTTTCCAAAACCAGGCAAGACTATTCATGAAACTTGAAAAAACACATTCTAAAATTTGTATATATGAGTAAAGAGCCAGGAATAGCAATGACAATTTCTAAGAAAAAGGAAAAGTAAGAAAGAGTGGAAATGGGGGTGGTGCTCACTGGACAATGGAACATAATAAAGAGCCTAGAAATGCAGCTACACATAAATGACAGCTTTATATGCAGGTATATATTTACACTTTGGTGAGAAAAAAAAAAAAAAAACAGATTGTCTAATACAAAGGACTGGGTCACTTTGCTATCTATATGGAAAACAATTCCTTGTTTCTCTATTGATAAAAAAAAAAATCGGATAAAAGAAGGAAATTGGATTCCTACACATACCGTAAACAAAATTGATTCCAAACAGCTTTAGAAAATATTATATAAAGAATAAAACTTAACAAGATTTCAGAAAAAACAGTGGAGACTATTTCACAGGCTTAGTAAATAAGAATATGTCTTAAACAACAAACATAAAAGGGAAGAAGAGTAAAGACTATATTAAAATTCAAAACTATGCTATTATGCTAGATTTCATAAACCTAGTTAAAAGACACACTTGTTTAATTTCTAGACACATCCTTGGAAAAGATCATTGGATCCTTTGTTATGTGGCAAACAAGGAAAAGGTATTCAGAGTAGATAATACACAACAGATAAGAAAAGAGTAGTTACCTAATTAAAATTGGGCAAAAATTATAAACATTCACAGATGAGGAAAGTCCAGCAGTCAATGAAAATGTACTCAAACTCTCTCATCTAAATCAACACAAATTTAAAATTATATAGCTTTTTACTCCCAAAATATTGAAAAAAAATTGTAAGACACTAAGAGTTGATGAAAGTGTGGTGATGAGGATCTAATATACAAGGTGGGTAAGAGAACAAATTGGAGAAACAATTAGACAATAGCTCATTAAGTTAAAGATGTGTATGCATTACGTCCACTAATTTTATTGCCTGGCATATGTACTAGAAATTAATCAAAATACAGGTATAAGGAAACTTAAACAATGATGTTCATTTTTGTAATAGAGAGAAATTGAAAATAAGTTAATAACCATCAGTAAGCTAATAACACAGATAAATGGTGGTACATTTCTACATGAAAACTCAGCAAACCACATTGCCATGCACGTACCTATGCAACAATCCTACGTGATCTGCACATGTACCCCAGAACCTAAAGTGCAATAAAGTATATATGTATATAAAAAATAAAAATAATATGAAAGCTAATATTTGAGTGCTTGCTTTGTGTGAAAGAACTTCACACATTGTGCTTGTTTTAGTAAGTAAAGAACATGATTATTTCGAAAAAAAGAGTTAAAATTAATTTTTAAAAATCCACGAGAATTAAAATTGATTGATTTTAAAAATATAATGTTGAATTAAGTAGGAAATTTACAGAATGATGCATATGCATGATTCTGTATACAAAAATATTTAAATACACATTATTCTATATTTTCATAGATGCATATAAATAGTAAAAGGAAAAAGAAGGAGGAAAACTTTTAGAAAAGATAGAAACCAACTCTAGAAGAGTGGTTACTCAAGAGCAAGAGGGAAAAAGGAAATTACAGCATCTTCAAAGACTGCAAAAAGGCCATCCATTTTATTTATAATTCTGATTAAAGAACTGTAATAAAGAACTATTTTATTTATAATTCTTATTAAGGAACTATAAAATATAGAAAAATAGTAACATGCTTAAACTTTGGTAGGTCTGTGAGTGTTCACTGTATTAAATTTTATCAATTTATGTTTTATTAGACTTTTGTAATTTAAATAAAACTTTAAAAAATTAAAAAAGAAAACCAGAAATTCAGTTGCCTCTGCCTCAATGCATCCCTTTAGGTATATGCTTATAAACCAAGGTATACTCATAATTTCAGCATGTACAGCTCTGTGCTAGGGACTCAACAAAGTCACATCATAAATTAACCACATCTTCTAGGAACATCAACTTTTTCAGGGATAGCAGAATACCCATAATCATGACAATGTAATAAATATACATTTTCATGAGGAAGAGTTTGAGTTGCTTTTTATTTTCTCTAAACTTTACCTCCATTCTACCTTTTCTTCACAAGATTCTTCACTATCACCTATAGCCACTATTAGAGGTATTTTAGTTAAAATATTTTTATAATATTGCCCTTGGAGAAACTGTATGTCCCCATTAAATTCCCTTATAAACAAAAAATCTATATCAGAATGAAGAACCCAAAGGAAGAAAATAGGTTCATATGGATTTACTTAATATTTGATCTCTTCTATTATCAAATCTTTCTTTAGTTTCATTATTTGTATATTTGTTGGGAACATAATAGCCAGACAAACACCAACGAATGTCTTTTACTGAATTGTGTTGCAATGTGATGTGTTCATCTTCTACTGAGGGTCAGTGTGTACAAACCTTACAAAACCATAAGAACACTGCTGAAAAATGGTCATATTATACAATGTCATTTTATAAAGACTCTCAGTAGCAATATTTTTCTGGCCTTCTTTCAAAGAAATCTTTGCCTTTTCTAAGTCATTGGTTTGTTATTATATTTTGAACAAAGTGAATTGTGGAACAGTTAACACTTTCCTTTTAAGTTAAAGTAGCTCACCCAGTGCAGGTAATACTATGTAGTGCCTTTTTCTTTTGTTTTGTGTATTCTTTTCTTTTTAAAAAAAAAAAACAAAATTGATGGTTTTGCCTTATGTCCTTCTACTTTTGTTTATCCTTCTCCTTTCACACCCACTTTTGAATTTTGTCATTTTGTCTAGTTGTATGTAACTTTGTTAAATACCATAGATCTTAAATTAAAAATAGTAAATACACGAATGACAGCCTGTAAGATATACATTTATACTTTGAGGTTTACCAATCACGGGTATATTTCTGCTTTTCAACTATTTGAGGTTTTTTAAATTAAGTAAATTTCTCAATTTTTATTCCAGATTTAAAAGGAGTTTTTTATTTTAATTTATTCTTTATTTGTTCTTAATATGACAGTTAACTATACTTCTAAACCTTTCTCTTTGGTGAGACAGACAATGTAAAAGGCATTGAGCTTTGAGTCAAAAATCATGAATTCAAGAACTCACTCTGCCACAAACAAGTTATGTAACTTTGACCAAGTCAGTGGATTTTTATAAAGCACACTTTCCTTGTCTGCAAAATGTGCCCACAGGGATGTTTTTAGCATTATGTTAGGTAATGTATATAAAACCATATTTTAAATCATGAAGTTGCCTAAAAATATAAACCACAATAAGAAAAGCAAGTAGTTTTGACATGTAAAAACCTAAATTTAAATTCTGCTTCCATTATTTACTAGCTACAAGGCTGTGGGCCAGTCTCTTAATCTCTAAAATCTCTGAAAAATTGAGATAACAACCTACTTCAGAAATAGCTATGAGAACCAAATGAAGAATATATAAAAAAGAGTCTTGGAAAATATAAAACAATAAAAATGAACTATAATGTTTATAAATCATTCTTCATGGAATATGTGACAATTATTTTGTTTTGCCAGATCCTAAGGCATTGCCTAAAATATAATTAGTATCCAACAATTCACATAAATTGAGTTAAAAAATTTAGTATCCAACAATTCACATAAATTGAGTTAAACTATTTTTTATAAATATAAAATACTTTATAAGTGTGCCTAGTTTTTCCCATACGCCTTTTCTCTTAGAACATTTTTTCTAAAATAACTGATTGAAAAGCAAAATAATAATAATAATGATGAATTATCCAGGAGTCATATTTATATACACAATGGACTTTTCTGATATTTTTTCCATTCCATTTATTGGTACATTAAGCAAATTTTCAAATAATTCAAAAATATATCTTTAAAAACATATAGAAATGAAAAAAATGCCAACATTAACATATAAAATATAAGTAATCTCTGTGTTAGAAACTCTTTTTGGAAATATCTCCCCATGCATGTTTCCTTCGAGTGGTCCATTTTATCTTTCTGTGTATCATCTAACATTTCTTCACCCACTCATGACAAATGTATGTATGGATGCATGTAGAATTCACATATGCCTGTGTGTGTATTCATCACTATGTGCTGGATACTATTCTGAGTACTAGGGCTCTCCTATTCAGTAAAACAAAATCCCACTCTTACAGAGTTTACATTCAGGTAGGGAAATAATGATGATAAAATATATGTACAGTAAATACATGATACTGAGATGGATGGTACTATGAAGATATAACAAAGAAGCATAAGGAAGTAGAGTTGGACACGGTGAAGGAAGGGAAAATTTCTACTTCACTTAAGGTGAGCACAAATGGGGTCTATGACAAGAGGGTATACAAAAAGAGATGAGGAAAGGAAAAGTAAGGAAACAAGCAATGTTGATATCAGGCATATGTGAATTCCAGACACAGAGAAAAATAAGTAAAAGGTCCTGAGGTTGGCACACCTTTGGCATTTTCAAGAAAAATAGGAAATCTATGTTCCTGGAGTAGAATGCAAAAGAGGGAAATGGTTGAAGGTAAAATCAAAGACATGGCTGCGGATGAGTTCACAGGGACTTGATGGGATTACAAAGATTTGATTATTGCATTTGAGTTATATGAGGCAGGAAAAATTCAGTGAAACTGAAAAGGAGTACATGGCTTAGGGTAAGTTCATCCATATAGGAAGAGAAAGTAGACAACCCTACCGTCTTCGCTCTAATGGAATGAGGATCAAAATGAGAGTCAGAGGTGGAGCAAAAAAAGGCAAAACTTGAGGCAGGGGTCTACAGAAAATCTAAAGTATCTATGAGGAATTTGGGGAACATGATAGCAAGGGTCTTCTTTCTTCAAAGCCTGAGAGACATTGCAAATATCTAGGAATAGTCTTGCAGGAGATGAAGGAAGGGAAAGGGGTGGGTAGCTTAGTGCTGTTATAGGGAGATGGCTAGAGACAGGAGCCAGAGACAGTGCTCCCAGTCACCGAAGGCCCATGTGGAGGGACTTAGAAGTTTTTGCATGCCTCAGTAAGGGGTCATGGTACTGGTACTATTTCACCAGTCTTCTCAAGGTACTGAGAAGACTGGTGAAATAGCAGCAGCCTGGGGTCAGGACAAAGTAAATGTAGTGAGTTTTTTGTGTGCCCTGCATGCAAATAACAGGGACCATGAATCTCAGTAGTGATTGCCTTCATGACAACCATGGAGGCTAGCTGGGACTAGTAACACTATTCTCATTGCCACCAATCTACCCAGATGCTATCTGGAGGTAAAAGGAAACCCAAAGAAACTCTTCTTTTTTCAAGAGAGATTGTCTAAAATGTGAAGAGGCTGGGAGAACATTAACTGTCAAATTTTCATCCCACCACCCCTCACTGCACAGTATTTAGTGACATGAAGGTCATGAGAAAGATTAGATTACGTATAAACTGCACCCTTCAGTTGTAATTTATAAATTGTGACCCTGCCCTATACCTAGAATCTGGAAATCCAATCTCATATATCATTTATCTAAGATCTATGCCATACATTAAAATGACTTTTTCTGGTTTATGTGAGTAGTTATATAACCAATAAAATCTAATTTAAGAAGTAAAAACACTATCAACTTGACTTTATTACAAAATCAAGTTTAATTGTTTGAAACTTCGAAAAGATATCTGCCCCATAAAAATGACTTATTATGCAAAATTTGTAGATGTTGGTAATTTGCTAAAGAGCCCCATGTTCTCCTCTCACCCCAATTTACTGAATGGTCTACTAAAAGCATAAGCTTTTTAGTCTTATAAGTAATTTAAAAATCATTAGTCTAACTGAACTGCTCCTAGATTTACTATCTATCTATATTCAAGGGTAAACAAAACACTAGATCTCAGATTCAGTAAGGAACTTTTCCATTTCCTTTCTCTCCATTTAAGTAAGCTCAAGGCAGATATTATTACTTTGAAAGTAATATTTACTGGATACTCCCAGAAATTCAGCCTAAACAAAGTCCTTCTTCTCATGCTAGTATCCTGAAACTTCCATGGCTATTTTTATATACATTTTTCTTTCCCTCTTCCTTACAAGTCTTATACATTTATCCTCACTGGAGTTATTCTGCGTTGGAGCAGATAAGCAAAAATGAATTCTTACACTGTGCTAGCTGGAAGGCAGCAGACATGAGAAGAAAAGAGAAGTGGTGGTCACAATCGCAGGACGTCCTTTTCAATAGTGTTTCAGGCATTTCAGAAAAGCTTACTCATCTCTTTCCATATCTGCTAGTATGACCACTGTATTCTTCTTTTTCAGGTTGCCTTCAGGGTTATCTGCTGTTTGAGTGTCATTACAAAAGTCAGGTCTGCTCAGGATCATGTCAAATAATTTATCCCCGTGTCCTCATTTTAACTCCTCATTGCTTCTTCTCAGCCCTGTGCTCTGGGTCCTCACCACACAAGAGGTCAGAGAAGCTGAGTATCTCCTTGCATTGCTTTCTTTCTTATTATGAATTCTGGTGTTATGCAAACCTTACAGAGGTGTCTCAGGATATGTGGTTTTCCCACGACATTTAAACAAATCCTGAGCCTCTTGTGGGAAGTAAAATAAAACACCCCTAGAAAGTGTTATCGCTACAGTTTGCTACATTGGGATTACTATTCACTCAACTAAATGTGATTTCAAAAAGTTAATTGTATTTGCTAGCTATCTTAAAAAGAAACCAAAACATTTTTAATAACATGCTGCCTTAACATTGTCTAGAATCTTGCTCCCTACCCCCAAATTTAACAGCTTAGCTTTTCCATTGTCTAAGTAATTGTCTTGTATTTGAATAATACAGTTTAATCAGATTTTGGAAAGCTTTTACTACATCATTTTAAAGTGGCATAAATAATGTAAAGTAAGCCTAATTTCACATTAGATACCTTCTGTGGCGGCTCATGTAGCTCAAATTTTTTTAGGTTTTTTTTTTTTT
>NW_016107331.1:10616820-10632788 GCF_001604975.1 Cebus imitator
AATAAATGAGCAGACACACTTGACAAAATTAAAATGCTCTCCTGTCAGTGCCCATGTGAACTATTACAGTGACAGAAGAGCATTTTCATTTTGTCCAGTTCTTCTTTCTCCGTTTCACTCTGCATTTCTCCTTCTCCAGCTGGCTACAGAAACTTTGATAAAAGATCCAGTCTTTAAGTGCCCAACATCCACACAAAAATGTCGGAGAATTGTTTTAAAATCATAGATTTTGAATGACACAGCTGAACTTCACTTGCAGCACTGCTGCAATGGAGAATTTATCATTTTGTTAATTAAGAAGGGTTTTCCAATAGTCATTCCAGAAATTGCCTCTGGAATATCATTAATTAACAATCTCACTTCCACCACGGGAGGGAGGAAGAAGGCTGAGCAGCAAAACTCACTCACAAAAGGAGTAACTGTTAATACACACACACACACGCGCACACACACACAAACACACACACACATTTTAAAAGGACCAGACAAATCTGGAAAAGAGGAGGAGAATGAATTACTTAACACAAATATTATAGGATCAACAGAATTAACGAAAAATCCAATTCATAGCACTAAAGCTATCTTAGTCCACAGTCCTTGTGCTAGTCCCAAAATAAACAGTTTAGAAATTATCTGAACTAAATAATTTACCACGTTGTTTGGAATTTAAGGGCTTCCCCCCTGCTGCCCCCACAATAATTGCTTCCTTTCTAGGAAAGAAGAAAACAAGCCTTTTTCCCCCCAGTTTTCTTATTTGTTGAGTATCCAGGTAACAAACTACTTAAAATCAACCAAACAAAACTTGATAATTGGCCCTATCCCCATCTGAGCCACAGAAGAATGTAACCATGGCAACCTGTCCTTTAGAGCAAACCATCTCATGTACCTTTCAGAATTTAAGCATATGAGAACTTATCCATTCCCAAGTAGAATTATCGCGCCGGGAACATTTTGTTCTTTATTGCAGGGGAAAGATGAAGCCAGACTCTTAAATAGTTATCAACAAGGTGTTCAGATGAAAAGGAGGTTCAGTAGCCATGAAAAGATGCAGATGCATATACTAATCTTAAGTCCTTTCTATTGGGGAATAAACAAGAACAGACTTGAGGAAAGGGCAATCATTAAAGCCATGGTGACTGTAGCAGAATAGCTTGCTGAAACCTAAGTTTCCAAAGTAAGAATCTTTCTCAATGAGGAAAACAGCAGCCAACTGACACAGACACAGACCCTCCTTGATTTTAAAGTTTGATATCTATGACTATAGAGAGTACTAGTTCCCTCATATTTTTGCTGGGTTTTTTTTTTTTTTTTTTTTTTTTTTAGTAATGAAGACTGGCAATAAAACTTTACCTCTTTGGATTTCATAACACATGGAAACTTTTTATTTATTTATTTTTTTAAATATTTAGCGACAGGGCTCAAACTGGCTGGGAATGGTTTGATAGACTCTTAATCTTCAGGTGTCTCAAACTGAATACAGAGTTTGAAAAGTGTTTCTTATTGAAAAGACCACGTTACTTTTCTTTAATCATCAAAATACTGGTAGTCATGACTAAAATCTGTGATCAGTTTTAATTGTAGCAATGAAACTGACAGTCAATTTCTCCATTTTCCACCAGAAAAATTTTAGAGAGTAAGAACATAAAAAGAGAACCTAGTGAGGTGGAAACATCTCAAGTTGCGAGGCTAGCCAGAAGGAGGTAAGTTTCGTTAGAGCCAGGTGTGTTCTCTTTGTAGTCTCTACATCAAGGGGCTATAATGGGTGTCTGAAGAAAAATCAAGGGTGGATTTTGTCCTTTATATTTAAAGTGCTGTCAAATTTCTATTTCTTCATTTCTGCAACATGGGGATCACTGGGAATTGTGGCAAACACTTTTGTCTATGCACAATAGTGAGACATCTGTGATAATTCTGTAATTCCTATTCACATCAACAAACATATGTTGAGAACCTACTCTGTGAAAGATAACTCTTAAAAAGAGTGGTGGGGCATGCCACAAAGCAGTAGGTGATTTACCACGAAGCTAATGTAACTTTAGGGCTCTTTCCCTAAATGACTCCCTTGCAAGAACCTGCAGAGATGCTAGCAATTTTTAAATTCATAGTTATTATTTTCCTTTAAAAACACTTCTACAATTGTATGATCTTTATGCTCCACAAAATCTAAATGGGCTGCCCAATCATCTTCCACTAAAGTTTAGTGGAAGCATCTGAAGACTTAGCACCATCTTTCTGTTTGAAACTGTTGCAAGAAAAGCAATGAGGAGACAATTGACAATGCTGCTAGAGTTTTGTAGACTTAAGGGGGAGAAAGGACGTGGCCTAGGCAGCACTGTAAATACAGCAATGAAACCTGTAACAATTTAATGAGGTCTCTGTTTTACTGTTTTGGACATCTGTGTTTAAGATTATTTTTGACATGTGAAAGTTCTTAACATTAATTTTAAAAAACCATTTAGGAAATCCTTTTTTCTTTTGCTACCAAATATATGCAGTCTAAAGTAAAAGAATCTAAGTCAAATAATACATAATTTGTGTCATACATTTGTTGACAAAATACGTTAGTATTTTGTGTTGGGCAGTATGTACAAATTTTATGTACCTTAAACACTCATAATGAACCTATGAGATAGGTACTATGATTATTTCAATTTCACAGAGGAACCTGAGGACTGGAGAGATTAAATAACTTTCTGAGAATTATATAACTAGTAACCATTTAAAATATCATCGGAAAAAAAAAATGTTTAGCTATAATAAAAACAAGAACTCTTTCAGGATCTTGATTTGGAATTCTAAATTAGTAAGACCTCTCTTGAAAGCAATTCAGCAATATAATTTTTTAACTAAAATTTTCATACCTTTGACCCCAGATTTTATTTCTAGATTAACGTAAAGAAATCAAGCAGAGAAGGATTTCAAGATCTTAAAATATTAATGAGATTTATATAAGAAAAGAGGGAAAGGGCAACCCAGGACCAGTAGCAGAATGAGTAAAAGTTTGCAGTAGGGAATGTACGAGTTGCTTCTGTAGGCGAATGTCCAAATTTGATGAAATTCAGCATTC
Organism: Cebus imitator; assembly: GCF_001604975.1. Lineage (NCBI taxonomy): Eukaryota > Metazoa > Chordata > Mammalia > Primates > Cebidae > Cebus > Cebus imitator. The sequence goes on from NW_016107331.1 coordinate 10,619,888, forward strand.
CTCTTTATAAAGATAGAAAATAAATTTTATATATTTGTGTAAATCCAATTATTGTAGCAATTTTATGCCATCTTTGGAGTCTAAATCTTATCTAATAATGATCATGGGTCCATACAGGCTTTTGAGCCAAGGACTAGCATGTAAAACTGGCCTTGTAGGAAGATAGATGGAGTAGCAGTAGATAAAAGAGACAGGAACCATAAAAGACTGAGAGAAGCAGCACTCTGCCATAGTTTTAAAAGCATATGATGATTAGTTTTGAAACTACGGTAGTTAACGCATGATGTTGAATGTACAGCCCACCATCATGATCTGGCAAAGAATGTACAGACTCAGGGTCACAACTGGATTTGATGCAAATAACTGTATGAGATGAAAATGATGAAAGAAGAATAGGCGTTTTGGAGACTCTGTTCCACTGAGCTGAATGGCATACTTTACTTATTTTTTTTTTAAGAAAAAAAGGAGAAAGGCACAGCTTATTTGGGACGAAAATGATTTCTAATTTTAATATGTTTAGTTTGAGGAGATAGTTCACCAAGGGAGTAAGCCCCAAAAGCAGCTGAGATATATAGAACTTTGAAGCTGGGGTAAATGAAACAAAAGTTTCTCTTATGACTCAAACAAACTATCTGAGCCAGAAAAAGAGGAGGAAAAAAAACAATCAACTTTGCCTGGTACCATCAGAGGGTGTTAGCAGTTACTCATTTTAAGTGTCACTTTGCAAACAGACTTAAACCAACCTTTTGGAACCTAACCAAAGTATAAATAGAAGAAGTTCTGTAAAGAGGAGGGCTATCAACATAGAAGTGAAAGTCAAAACCATGAGTCATAGTTGATTCAGGGAAAGCATACAAAAGAGAAAGAGAAGTGGCCAAGAATTAAACTCTGGGAACATTCACAGATAAGAAAAATATAAGGAAGAATTTAATTTCAAAACACAGTTTCTTTACCCAAAACTCAGAAATATGAGGCCAAATTTGGTCAGATCAAATGTGGAAAATCCACACTGAAACACTAGAAAGAAAAAGCCAGAGAAAACCAAAACAAATCTTTTAAATCAGAATTCTGTTTACTGAAAATCAGAAAACACTCAAAATCAACCAATATATGACTGTATGTCACAGAAGAAATTTATTACTAAAACAAAAATCCTCTGAGGAAAATAAAAAGCAGATACATTTCAGTTTCAAATTCAATTACAAAGATATTAAGACTGAAGAGTATATTTACTTGTGAAGTAACCCCATTAGCTGAATTACCTGTAATGTTAAATTTGAAATGGTTATATTTTTCTTCTAAAAACACATATGTAAATAACAAATACATTAAAAATAATAAGCAATCCAAAGTTTAAATGCTATTATATGTATTTTTTTCAGATAGTAAATATAGTGAACTGCTTTCTTTGTAAATGTTCCTCCTCTATCCATCATTTCAGAGAGATCTACTATGCTCTTTTTCATAGACTCTCACATTTATAGGTTCTCAAGAACAGTTTCACTTTCACTGGAATTAAAGCAAGTATATTCTTTTTCCTGATGGCCAAATCCCAAGAGGCTTAGTTACACTGAAGCTGGGCAAAGGTATTAAGTCTCAAGAGCACTTATTGGGAAATTGTGGGTGTGTCTTGTTACCAGGGTTACAGTAAAACACACTCCCCAGTTTGGAGGTAAGTGAAAGTGGCTCTAAAAACAATTATAGGTTTTTTAATTGCTTTAATGTGGTAACCCAAAAGAATAAAGCTACTTTAACATATTTCTATTTGAATTTAACAATTGCCCACATTTTTCTGTACTTTTTTTCAAATTATATTTTTAAGAAATAAAGGAATGAAGATAAATTTAAAGTCCTTCATATCTACCTCCACCCCCTTTTCACTCCTTTCCTCCCTAAAGGCAAACTTCAGTAACTAAATAAATATTCAACCTCACCAGTAACCAGGTGAGTACAAATTAAAACCATGAGATACCATTTTACATACATCAGACCCAGCATTTGTAAAGCCTGACAATGTCAGGCTCTAGGGAGTCTGTGAGAAATCAGGAGTCCTCTGTCCATATGATGGGAATATAAACTTGGAACTATCACTATGGGGAGAAATTTGCCAGTATCTTGTAAACATAGACTGTGTTTACCCAATGGCAGGGCAATTCCACAGCTAGGTTGAGAAAATTTTCTTTCCTCTTTCTGGGCATATAGAAGGATTAAACTCCCAGTCCCCATGTCTTTGGGTGGGACTAGTTCTGGCCAGTAGTTTACAATCAGAAAATGATGTCATGTGTTTCTGGATATGTGATTGCCAGTGTAAGACTCTCAAGCTCCATCTTACCTTGTGAAGATGATCTTGAAAGTATATGCTAATGTGTAGTGGACACAAAATCAAGTCAGCCTCAGAATTCTGAGCCACATACATGATCAGGAGCTGCCTTCAAGGATCATCGGAACCTGTTAACAGAATGTGAGCAAGAGATAAAATTTCTTTTGTGTTAAGCCACTGATGTTTGGCGGTTGCTTCCAATTGCAGCACAACTAGCATATCCAAGCAAATACATAAATTTTCATACCAGACAAAAATTATTACTCATATACACAAGAAGACATGGGCACAAATGCATCCTTTATAATAATAGAAAATTGGAGAATGTTTCAGTTTATGAGTAGTGCAATCAGTTGTGGTATATTTAGTGTTTTCAACCAAAAACATAAAATAACTTAATATTTGTGTATATGGGTTAATCTTGAAACAAATTTTTGAGACAAACAAGCTGGCATATGATATGCACAATATGGTAATGCTAGAAAATAAACTCTATTAGCACAGGATATTATTTCAGTAACTTTCATATCCCCACTGTTTAGAACAGTTCCTGGCAGGTGACAGCAATAACTCAACAAATATCTGTTAAGTGAATAAATTATTACTTTGCAATGTTTATAAATGTAGTATATACTATATAATATCTATGGATTCGTATATGCAGTAAACAGTTATATTGCATGCTGGAACTTCATTTTGTTAATTCATTTTAAGCCCTACAAAATAATTATAAGAGTAACTCCATTGACTTGTAAACCCCAAATTAAGCTTTCCTTGTATTAGGACATTTTGTTTTGACATTTGCTGTTGACATTACTTCAGTGCCAGTCTCCTCACTAGTAAAGGATTAAAACAGTATCTACTATACAATATTCTTGTGAGGATGAAATTATATATCATGTACAGAGTGCTTAGAACAGACAGTAGCATAAAGTAAGCAATCAATAAATATTAGCAACTATTGTTATTGTTGCTGTTGTTATTATTGCTACCATTATTTCTTATCTGGACTTTAAACTATAGATCAGTTTATTTTATACTTTTTTTGTATTTGCATAATGATGTAAAACACCCACACGAATTAATGAATCAAATGTCTTCTTGTATTGCCAGCTTCTTGGTAATATACCAGGTTTGTAAGTAAACTATTTCAACATTTAAACATTTATAACAAAAGGAGTTCAATATTACAGCCAAATCTGTGAAACTAAAATACAGAGGAAAAAGAAACTAACTAGTTTTAGGAGAGAAGTTTGAGATGTTGGCCTCATTTTTTTCTTAAGTTTCTCAATTGTTTTTCACACTATAAAGCCAGATTAGAAAAATGATTGTGAGTGTGTATGTGTATGTATATGTATGTGTGTGTGTGTGTGTGTTACACCAAATATATATTGACATTAGCCATTTGAAGCTTACAAGTTAAATTATAATTGACCATGTAGAAGTTCAAAATTCAAAGCTATTTTCTCCACTGATGAGAGCAAACTTTAATTTGGGATTTTACCCTTAAGAGCAGCAAGTTAAAAAATTAACGGCCCTCTAGTTAAAAAATAAAAAAATAAATAGATGTTGGCATGGATATGATGAAAAAAAGAACTTCTTTACACTGCTGGTAGGAGTATAAACTGGTACAACCACTATGGCGGACAGTATGGAGATTCTTTAAAGAGCTAAAAGTAGAACTACCATTCAATTCAGCAATCCCACAACTGAGAATCTACCCAAAGGAAAAGAAGTCATTACGCAAAAAAGACACATGCACATGCGTGTTTATAGCAGCACAATTTGCAATTGCAAAAATATAGAACCAATATAAATACCCATCAACCAACAAGTGGATGAAGATAATGTGTTATATACACACCATGGAATACTACTCAGCCATGAAATGGAATGAAATAATGTCTTTTGCAGTAACTTGGATGTTGAGGCCATTTTTCTAAGTGAAGTTAGATGGGAATGCAAAATCCAAACATCTTATGTTCTCATTTATAACTAGGAGCTAAGATATGCAGATGCAAAGGCAAAAGAATAATATAATGAACTTTGAGTACTCGGGGAAAGATGAGAGGGGGTCAAGGGATAAAAGACTACACATTGGGTACATTGTGCACTGTTCATGTGACAGGTGCACCAAAATCTCAGAAATCACCACTAAAGAACTTATCTGTGTAAACAAAAACCACCTATTCCCCAAAAACTATTGAAATAAAATAAAATGATTAAAAAAATTAATGACCCTCATTGTCCTTACCAAACTTTCTAACCCCTGGAATGCCACCTAAATAGAATTCCTTTCACTAATCCTTCAAAATCTTTCTGTTTCTCACTGACAATCACATAGAATTCTAATATACAGCTACACTAAATTGGCCAGATTTAATCTTTTGTAATTTTAATAAGATTGAATGTGAATTCCTACATTGCTTTGTTAAAAAGATACAAACGTTGGTAGACATCTGCTCACCATATATTTAACTTCCCTTTAGACAGTGCTCATTTTGGAAACACACATTTGTGAGAAACTGATAGTGGGTATCCAAAACAAGCATCAGTTTACAACATCCTACTTTAAATGGACATGATGGTTTTACTGTTTCACATGGAACAAATTTTTGACTACTATGTATGTGCCTGTAATTACAATAGGAGATATAAATTCTAAAAAAGGCTAAGTGACTCCCAAAAAACAAGCAAGTTTTACCTTATTGCCAAAGTTCAGCATGAAAACGAGTCACATAAATGTTTTTATGTCTATTGTATAATTTTATTTTTCTTTTAACACATATCTTTTCTATGGTAATACCAATAATTAATAAATATGTTTGTTGAAAACAATGTAGTCAATATTATGGATTTTTAATTTTCAGAAAGTAAACACTGCTTTGGCACTAAACTTTATCCTCGGAGAATTTTTTATCTTGTTGGTTTTAATAGAAATAAAAACTCATTAACAGAAGATTTTTTTACCCAAACCATTACAACTTCATCATTTTAAATCACAGCTCATTAAAACAATTATAATCAAGTGTTTCATTTTTTTCCCTTGTGCGAAACAGCTGAAAAGGTTATGTTTGTTTTTCTTTATCTAAATCTCTGAGGTGACATAAACAGGCTACATAGATCTATGTGGTGTTTTTCATTTATATTTCAATGTGTCTCTGGTACTAAATTGAGTTATTTTATATTTATTTTAACATTACTTCTACAGAATTTCAAGACTTGGCATTATGAGTATAGTTAAATTAACAAGACATTTAATATCATCCTCTCAAAATTCTAATATTGGCAGGTGATTGCTTAATGGAATTCAGTCACATTTCCTTGCAGGTGGATTCTATTGTGGATCCCTCCAAATTTAAAAGAAGATAAATTATTAATGGTTATTTTGCTTTATTTTATATTTTGAAGTACAACATAACATACAGTGTTATCTGGGCAACCCCAGACCACCAAAACAACCATAAAAAGTCACCCTAGTTACAGGTATGCAGAACTCAATATAGCTTCATATTTTCTGTTTTAAGGGCCATGGGAAACTAATTGAAATGTCCTAATTTCTCCTTGTGTTATCTTGTTGTTTTTATTCTTTTTCATACTAAATACATGTAAGTATGAATCAATATATAAGATTTCATTCAAATTGACCCATCCAGTTATCTGAATACCAAGATACCTACCACCAGAGAAACATTTTAAACAGAAGCTTGGAATCTGCTGCAATTTCTTATATCAATGCTATTCCATTGTAATATGCCATATTTTCAGAACCACCTTCCGTTTATTAACCATTCCAACAATATATATAATTGATGTTTTAGTTAACAGTTAGTAGCAAGTGCACAATTACCAACTTAAGTAGAAAAATTCTAGATGTACAACTAAATATTTTACTCACAACCCAGATATCATAGCCAAATCTTTTGTATATGTAGATCAGATTATTATCATTTAGAAAATATTAATAAAGTCATCATTCTATGTAGAGCACTGTTCAAAGTGCTAGGAAAAATTATCACAATATATAGTAAACTTCCTGAAGTTCACATCACAATTTTTAAAGAATATTGCATGTACATATCAAAAAGACGATATATCATGATCAAGACAGTTTCATACCAGGGATGCAGGGATGGTATAACATACGTAGGGTCAATAAATGTGACACATAACATAAACAGGATTAAAAACAAAAACCATGTGATCTCAATAGATACAGAAAAAGCATTTGACAAAATCCAGCATCCCTTTATGACAAATACCCTCAACAAAATAAGCGTAGAAAGGACTTACCTCAAACTAATAAAAGCCATCTATGATAAACCCACGGACAACATCATACTGAATGGAGAAAAGTTAAAAGCATTCCCCCGGAGAATCTGGAACAAGGCAGGGATGCCCACTTTCACCACTTTTATGCAACATAGTACTGAAAGCCATGGCCAGTGCAATCAGACAAGAGAAAAAAAAGAAAAGTCATTCAAATTGGAAAAGATAAGTCAACTATGATTGTATACCCAGAAAATCGTAAAAACGAATCCAAAAAGCTCCTAGATCTGATAAACAAATTTAATAAAGCCTCAGGATGCAACATTAACATACAAAATCAGTGGTACTGCTATACATCAACAATGATCAAGCTGAGAATCAAATGAAATCAAGAACTCAATCTCTTTCACAACAGCTGAAAATAAATAATATTCTTAGGAATATATATAACCAAGGAGCTGAAAGATCTCTACAGGGAAAACTATAAAACACTGCTGAAAGAAATCATAGCTGAAACAAACAAACGGGAACCCATCCCATGCACATGGATGGGAAGAATCAGTGTTGTGAAAATGACCATTCTACAGATTCAATGGTCAAAGCAATCTACAGATTCAATGCAATACCCATAAAAGACCATCATTATTTTCCACAGAACTAAAAAAAACAACCCTCAAATTCATATGGACCCAAAAAAGAGCCCGCATAGCCAGAGCAATACTATGCAAAAAGAACAAATTTGGAGACAACACATTACCAGACTTCAAATTATACTACAAGTCTATAGCTACCAAAACAGCATGGTACTGGTATACAAATAGGCACTTAGAATAGAAAACCCAGAAACAAATCCAAATACTACAACTAACTGAGCTTTGAGAAAGCTTATAAAAATGTAAATTGAGAAAGGGCATCCTATTCAATAAATGGTGCTGGGAAAACTGGCAAGCCACATGTAGAAGAATGAAACTAGATCCTCATCTCTCACCTTATGAAAAATTAACTCAAGGTAGATCAAAGACTTACATCTCAGACCTGAAACCATAAAAATTCTAGAAGATAATGTTGCAAAAACTCTTCTAGAAATTGACTTAGGCAAAGAATTCGTGACTAAGACCCCAGAGCAAATGCAACAAAAATCAAAATAAAATAAATAATACCTAATTACACTAAAAAGTTTCTGCACAGCAAAATAAATAATCAGCAGAGTAAATAGGCAACACACAGAGTGGGAGAAAATATTTGTAAACTGTGCATCCAACAAAGGACTAATATCCAGAATCCTCGAGGAATTCAAACAAATCAGCAAGAAAAGAAAAATTTAAAAAGGAAACAAATAGTCCCATTGAAAAGTGGGAAAAGGACATGAATAGACATTCTCAAAAGAAGATATACAAAGAGACAACAAACATATTAAAAACGCTCAACATCAATAATCATCAGGGAAATGCAAATTAAAACCACAATAAAATACTACCTTGCTGCTGCAAGAATGGCCATAATCAAAAAATCAAAAACCATAGACATTGGTGCAGATGTGATGAAAAGGGGCCACTTTTACACTGCTGGTGGGAACATAAACTAGTGCAACCACTATGGCAAACAGTATGGAGACTTCTTAAAGAATCAAAAGTAGAACTACCATACAATCCAGCAATCCCACTACTGGGTATCTACCCAGAGGAAAGGAAGTCATTATACGAAAAAGACACTTGCATGTGCATGTTTATAGCAGCACAATTCTTAATTATAAAAATATTGAGGCAACCTGAAAGCCCATCAACCAATGAATGGATAAAGAAAATGTGGCATATATACCATGGAATACTACTCTGTCATGAAATGGAATGAAATAATGGCATTTGCAGCAACCTGGATGGAATTGGAGACCATTAATCTAAGTGAAGTAACTCAGGAATGAAAAAACAAATAATCATGTTCTCACTTATAAGTGTGAGCTATGCTATTAAAATGTAAAGGCATAAGAATGATACAACAGACTCCAATAACACAGAGGGAATTATGGGAATGGGGCAAGGGATAAAACACTACACTTTGGGTACAGCATATACTGCTTGGGTCATGGGTGCAACTCTGGCTTCCTTTGTCATGTGTCCTGAGGGAAAAATAGAAGCCATATGCCTTTTTACGACCTAGCCTCCAAAGTCACACTGCATGATTTTTGTCATGTTCTGTTTAGTAGATGCAGTTCTTATACAGAATGGCTTGGGTTCAAGGGGTGGAAATATAGAACCCACCTCCCAGTGGAAAAGAATCACTATCATATTGTAAGAAGAGGATGTGGAATGGTATGCATACTGGGAAAACTACCTTTGGAAAATAAAATCTACCATACTGTACCAATTGGTTATTATAAGAAATCTAAATTTACTATATTAATATTTGCTCATCTTCTGGGGACAGCATGTGACAATATGGAAATAATGAAGGTATCAATTGGTCAGAAAAGAGCAAACAAATTATCAGATACTTTGAACTAACTTTTGATAATGTCAACAAAATACTTCTTGCTTCTCTCTGGAACCTTCCACCCTACCCAACTCACTTGGCACTAGTTTCTAAAATTACTTGATTATAGAACACGAATTTAGTTATTCCCCAGTTTCACATTACATTTTCAATTTAATTTAGGTCACTAAATTATTACTTTTGGAACAGAATTTTCTTTTACAAACTATAGAAACCCAGCATAATCTTTAGCAAAGAGTAAAGAATAGCTAAGATATGGATAATGAAGGAAATCTTAGCACTGCCCACACACCCTAGAACAAAGAATAGAAGGAATCAATAAATAGAAAATCATCTTCAGTTACCAGCCTGAATTCTGCTTCTCGGAATATGTGCTTCATCTATAATATGAAATAGTAATTTGGAATCAACAGGAGAATGAAGATAGATTTACAGATAGATAAGTAGGTAGATGTTGATATATAAAGTAATGCTATCATTCTAAGTTTTCACTTCTCTATATTAATTATGTAAAAATTGAAGATATATTTAAACAAAAATTATTTTTACTACAAAGTACTATTCAACCCTCTCCATTAGTTAGAATATGAAAGGCTATACTATTATAACAATCTCAAATTTTCAGTGGCTTAATACAACACATGTTTATTTATCTGTTATGCAAAGACAGCTGAAGACTCCGGTGACTCCTGCCCCAGCTACCTCCATTCAAGGACCTGGTAACACAGGCTGCTTTGATCTGGTGGCTTTCCATCTCAACACAAGACCTCCTCTATCCCACAGCAAAAGAAAGAGGCTGGAGAATCCAGAAGGACCATTCTGTGCCTCAGACTAGGAGTGACATGCATGACTTTCACTCACATTTCACTGGTTAGAATTAGAAATTAGCATGTACTATCTGCAAGGTGACTGAGAAGTATGTAACCTTTCCTCAAGAGGAAAAGGAAAACCAGATGTCCATGAATCAGGGCATTTATAGGGCAAATCGTCCATCACAAATTATTTCAGTTTTTACTCCAACTGGAAGAGGAAACACTTAGGTGAATTTATGGATATACTCCTTAGATATCCACATTTAGGAAATCTAATGGTCTGAATCTTTCTAATATCAACCCTCCCTACACTGAGTGCTCTAGAAATCTCCTTTATGCAGACCAAAAAGAAAAGGGTGAATAGGTTATTGGAGGTTTTCTATCAGCACCAAACATGGCATTTGTAATTTGCAACATCTCTAGGATTTTTGCATAAAAATACTTTAAAAAGAGCAATTTCTTTGGAAGAAAGAGCTAGAGGATTTTTTTAAGGTGAATCTTCATAGCAAGCATATTCTATTTGCCAAATTATATAGCGATGATTATTAGGATGCTAACTTGCTGCCACTGATTGCCATGTGGATAATATTCTAATATATTTTACCTTTACTTTTTAGTCTAATTCATATTAATCTATGACTTTAATTTTTCATTAACTTTTAGCATTTTCAACTAAATATCTCTTTCTCATTTGCTAATCTTAGGTATCTCACAATGACCTATGTCAAAAGCAATTGCAACTTTTTTTCCATGAACCTGTCTGCTACCCCTTTCCATTCTGTCTTCTGCAGAAGTCTGTGTTACAGTATACCTTGATGATTGATATTCCATGAATCAGCTGCTATATTATGTTGTAAATGGCAAATTATTTAGGTAGGTAGGCATAGGTGAGTTGCCTCCAATATGGCACCTTGCAACATATTACTGGAGGTGATGATTCCAATCATGAAAATATTTTGCAATTATAAAATCCACTAAACTACATTGCAAGTCACTTGTCTCCATTCAATAATAATTCCTAGAATGTATTGAGCAACTACTGTAAGTCAGGCACTATTTAAATACCTACGAGTACCTATCTCAAAACTGTTAACTTTGGCAAAACTTCTCAGGAAGGTAGTAGTATTTTCCCAACTTTGCAATTAAAAGGTTGCATAATTTGCCTTAAAGCTACCATGATGGTTGAGTCAAGAATCATATCCAGGCAGTTTATTCCAGAAACTCTTATGCTATATGCAATTCTTTGCACAGTTTTTTTTTTTTTTTTTTTTTTTTTTTTTTTTTTTTTTTTTTTTTTTTTTTTTTTTTTTTTTTTTTTTTTTTTTTGTGTGTGTGTGTGTGTGTGTGTGTGTGTGTGTGTGTGTGATGGAGTTTCGCTCTTGTTATCCAGGCTGGAGTGCAATGGCGGGATCTCGGCTCACCGCAACCTCCGCCTCCTGGGTTCAAGCAATTCTTCTGACTCAACCTCTCGAGTAGCTTGGACTACAGGTGTGCACCACCATGCCCAGCTAATTTTTGTATTTTCAGTAGAGATGGGGTTTCACCATGTTGACCAGGATGGCCTCGATCTCTTCACCTCATGATCCACCCACCTCGTCCTCCCAAAGTGCTGGGATTATAGGCGTGAGCCACCACGCCCGGCCTGCACAGTTAAAGTGGCAGTTTGACATCCATGGGAAAGACTTGGGAGCACTGCCTACACTTTATCACCTTCATTTCTCCCTCATCTCATCCACTCCAGCTTAATGAGTTTGGGAACAGTCTACTTTTCCACTTCTATCCATCACATATTGTGGGAGTCACTAGGCCTTTAGAGTAGAAGAAACATCACACACACACACACACACACACACACACACACCCCATTTTCCTAGAGCACTCTTCCCTTCATTATGTGCTTTTACATCCCCATCTCAAACCCCAGTTAATACTATTTTGGAAACAACTTACTAGTAGAGACATAATGCTTTCTGTCTGGGAACACTTGGGAATGAATCAATACCATAAGGTTCTCAATCACAAATGTCACATGGACATGAAAACACACCAGTGCAAAGATACTGGAACAATTGTTTTGGAGCATCGAGAAATAAAGCCTGACTCAGCTGAAAGTCTTCCAAAAAACAATGGGAAAAGGGACCTTCGATAAGCACTCTTGTCACATTTCTTCCAATATCTTGCAAGTTTGCAATATCCTTAGAAATGTTAGGATGTCACCATCAAAAATAAATATTTTAAACTCCTTCAAATATCCTTACAGGTTTGGCCATCCTAAATCCTTAAGCTGATAGGAGTCAGCATTAGGCATCCAAATATTTAGGGAAAGATGCGAGAGCCTAGATGTAAAAAGGATATAATCACAATACTCAGGTTTTATTTGGAAACCTGAAGTACTAAAATACTGTAGTTTTTAATGGATATTTGTATTAATCCAACACAGCCATGTCCAAGGCTGCAAAGCTTTGAACCACACTGAGACATTCCGGAGGTCTTTAATTGCTTATTCTAACTCTTTTGTTGGTTTACATGTTTTCTCAAAGCCTTTCTGTTTTCCTACTTCTGTATGTCCAAATTGTATCTATCATTCAAAACCAGTTTTTCTTACTACCTCCTTATGGAGTTGTATGCAGATCTTCATGTTCACATCAGTTTTCTTCATAAGAAATTCTTGAACATTTCATTGCCTCTATTTAAAATATAACAGTATATCTACTATTTTAAAAATTACTAACGTTTTATTGGAACACAGCTTTTAGCTTTTCTGGTATGTCTTAAAGGATATAAAACCATGGTTTCCACTGAGTATGACCTCAATCAGTATATCGTGAATTTAATTGAATTCTTAAAATGTTGCTAATCTTCCATATTTGGGAACTTAATCTTCCATATTAAGGTAGCTATTGCTATTTTTCTGATCATACGGTTTTAGTTAGATTGTATGTCATGTACTTGAGTAATAGATTACTCTGAAAAATGCTGACAATGAAGTATTCTTTTTTTTTTTTTTTTT
>NW_016107331.1:10634418-10652728 GCF_001604975.1 Cebus imitator
TTTTTTTTGTATATCTGTTTTAGTTTTTGTAGATTCTGAATATCAGCCCTTTGTCAGATGGGTAGACTGCAAAAATTTTTTCCCATTCTGTTGGTTGCAGGTTCACTCTAATGACTGTTTCTTTTGCTGCGCAGAAGCTGTGGAGTTGGATTAAGTCCCATTTGTCTATTTTGGCTTTTGTTGTCAATGCTTTTGGTGTTTTGGTCATGAAGTCCCTGCCTACGCCTATGTCCTGGATGGTTTGGCCTATATTTTCTTCTAGGGTTTTTATGGTCTTAGGTCTTATGTTTAAGTCTTTAATCCATCTGGAGTTAATTTCAGTGTAAGGTGTCAGGAAGGGGTCCAGTATCTGCTTTCTGCACATGGCTAGCCAGTTTTCCCAACACCATTTATTAAACAGGGAATCCTTTCTCCATTGCTTGTTTTTGTCACGTTTGTCAAAGATCCGATGGTTGTAGATGTGTTGTGTTGCCTCCAAGGCCTCTGTTCTGTTCCATTGGTCTATATCTCTGTTTTGGTACCAGTAACATGCTGTTTTGATTACTGTAGCCTTGTAGTATAGTTTGAAGTCTGGTAGTGTGATGCCTCCTGCTTTATTCTTTTTGCTTAAAATTGACTTGGCTATGCAGGCTCTCTTTTGGTTCCATACGAAGTTTAAGGTGTTTTTTTTTTCCAGTTCTGTGAAGAAGGTCATTGGTAGTTTGATGGGGATAGCGTTGAATCTGTAAATTATTTTAGGCAGTTTGGCCATTTTCACAATATTGATTCTTCCTAACCATGAACATGGAATGTTTCTCCATCTGTTTGTGCCCTCTCTTATTTCATTGAGCAGTGGTTTGTAGTTCTCTTTGAAGAGGTCCTTTACGTTCCTTGTTAGTTGTATTCCTAGATATTTTATTCTCTTTGTAGCAATTGTGAATGGCAGTTCGTTCTTGATTTGATTCTCTTTAAGTCTATTATTGGTGTATACGAATGCTTGTGATTTTTGCACATTGATATTGCATCCTGAGACTTTGCTCAAGTTGCTTATCAGTTTCAGGAGTTTTTGGGCTGAGACGATGAGGTCTTCTAGATATACAATCATTTCGTCTACAAAGAGAGATAATTTGACTTCCTCCTTTCCTATTTGAATACCCTTTATTTCTTTTTCCTACCTGATTGCTCTGGCTAGAACATCCAATACTATATTGAATAGGAGTGGTGAGAGAGGGCATCCTTGTCTAGTGCCAGATTTCAAAGGGAATGCTTCCAATTTTTGCCCATTCAGTTTGATATTGGCTGTTGGTTTGTCATAAATAGCTTTTATTATTTTGAAATATGTTCCATCGATACCAGTTTATTGAGGGTTTTTAGCATAAAGGGCTGTTGAATTTTGTCAAAGCCCTTCCCTGCATCAAGTGAGATAATCATGTGGTTTTTGTCTTTGGTTCTGTTTTATGTGGTGAATTACGTTTATAGACTTGCATATGTTGAACCAGCCTTGCATCCCCAGGATGATGCCTACTTGATCGTGGTGGATAAGCTTTTTGATGTGCTGTTGCAATCGTTTGCCAGTATTTTATCTAAGATTTCTACATCTATGTTCATCATGGATATTTGCCTAAAGTTTTCTTTTTTTGTTAAGTCTCTGCCGGGTTTTGGTATCAGGATGATGTTGGTCTCATAAAATGATTTGGGAAGGATTCCCTCTTTTTGGATTGTTTGGAATAGTTTCAGAAGGAATGGTACCAGCTCCTCTTTGTATGTCTGGTAGAATTCAGCTGTGTACCCAACTGGACCTGGGCTTTTTTTGGGTGGTAGGCTATTAATTGCTGCCTCAACTTCAGTCCTTATTATTGGTCTATTCAGGGTTTTGACTTCTTCCTGGTTTAGGCTTGTGAGAATGCAAGTGTCCAGGAATTTATCCATTTCTTCCAGGTTTACTAGTTTATGTGCATAGAGTTGTTTGTAATAATCTCTGATGATGGTTTGTATTTCTGTGGAATCTGTGGTGATATCCCCTTTATCGTTTTTTATTGCATCAATTTGGTTATTCTCTCTTTTCTTTTTTATTAATCTGGCTAGTGGTCTGTCTATTTTGATGATCTTTTCGAAAAACCAGCTCCTGGATTTATTGATTTTTTGAAGGGTTTTTTGTGTCTCTATCTCCTTCATTTCTGCTTTGATCTTAGTTATTTCTTGTCTTCTGCTAGGTTTTGAGTTTTTTTGATCTTGCTCCTCTAGCTCTTTCTGTTTTGATGATAGGGTGTCGATTTTAGATCTTTCTATGCTCCTCATGTGAGCATTTATTGCTATATATTTTCCCCTAGAGACTGCTTTAAATGTGTTCCAGAGATTCTGGTATGTTGTCTCTTCGTTCTCATGGGTTTCTAAGAACATCTTTATTTCTGCCTTCATTTCACTGTTTATCCAGTCAACATTTAAGAGCAAGTTTTTCAGTTTCCATGAAGCTGTGCAGTTCTGAGTTAGATATTCCTCAAGAAGAGCAACCCCAAGGCACATAATCATCAGATTCACCAGGGTTGAAATGAAAGAGAAAATACTAAGGGCAGCCAGAGAGAAAGGTCGGGTTACCCACAAAGGGAAGTCCATCAGACTCACAGCAGATCTCTCAGCAGAAACCCTACAAGCCAGAAGAGAGTGGGGGCCAATATTCAACATCCTTAAAGAAAAGAACTTTCAACCCAGAATTTCATATCCAGCCAAACTAAGCTTCATAATTGAAGGAAAAAATAAAATCCTTTGCAAGCAAGCAAGTACTGAGATTTCATCACCACCAGGCCTGCTTTACAAGAGCTCCTGAAAGAGGCACTAAACATAGAAAGGAACAACCAGTACCAGCCACTCCAGAAACATACCAAATGGTAAAGAGCATCAACACAATGAAGAAACTTCATCAACTAACAGGCAAAACAGCCAGCTAGCATCAATATGGCAGAATCGAATTCACACATAACAATATTAACCCTAAATGTAAATGGGCTAAATGCCCCAATCAAAAGGCACAGACTGGCAAATTGGATAAAAAGCCAAAACTAATCAGTCTGCTGTATCCAGGAAACCCATCTCACATGCAAGGATACACAAAGGCTCAAAATAACGGGTTGGAGGAAGATTTACCAAGCAAATGGAGAGCAAAAAAAAAGCAGGAGTTGCAATTCTCATCTTTGATAAAATAGACTTTAAACCAACATGGATCAAAAGAGACAAAGAAAGACATTACATAATGGTAAAAGGATCAATGCAACGAGAAGAGCTAACGATCCTAAATATATACAAACCCAGTACAGGAGCACCCAGATATATAAGGCAAGTTCTTAATGACTTACAAAGAGACTTAGACTCCCCATTAGTAGTGGGAGACTTTAACACCCCATTGTCAATATTAGACAGATAAACAAGACAGAAAATTAACAAGGATATCCAGGACTTGCTCTCAGACCTGGAACAAGCAAACCTAATAGACATCTACAGAACTCTCCACCCCAAATCCACAGAATATACATTCTTCTCAGCACCACATCACACCTACTCTAAAATTGACCACATAATTGGAAGTAAATCTTTCCTCAGTAAATGCAAAAAATAGTCATCGTAACAAACAGTCTCTCAGACCACAGTGCAATCAAGTTAGAGCTCAGAATTCAGAAAGTTGTAATTTTTTAAAAAGCAAATTGGGATGTCTTTCAGTGAAAATCACTTTGGAAGGCATTATTTAAGAACAGAGAGTTTGCAGTGATCTTCGACTTAGAAAATACATTAAGAAACAATCACAAACAATTATCATAAAACCAATTTCACCAATTCCAGGTCTCTAGATTATTACTAAAACAAAGAGAAGCATCTATGGGAACTAAGAAACTAAGAATAAATTTCTGACATATTCAATCTGCATTCCTTAAGCCAGTGGACATCAAATTCATTTTAAAAATGAGAGAGTTTATCTAACAATGTCAAATTGCCAACCAAGTTGTTATTCGTCTATCTAGAATTGTCAAGGTTGATAATAAAAGCAATTTCCAAAAGAAAAAGAAGTAATAAGAATCATAGAGGCAGCTGCTAAATTGGCCATTTGAAAGTACAGTCCATTAAAAAATGTTCCATAGGGTACTTCTCACGCCCATCTTTATTTCCTTACCTGAAACTAAGACAATCTTTCTCTTGAATCTTAACCTCTGAACAAAGGAATTCTTTGGCTCAAGTCTTGGCCTTTTCTTATGAAAGTTGTATTTGTAGAAATGAGGCAACTGTGGCAATTCCATACGCATCATTATATCCTATCATGAAGTAAAATGTAGTACTATACTTGTATGCAACTACTGTGCTCTTTGTCAGAAACCCACATCACATTTCCTCTTCCAGCTATGATTTAATTAAAACCAGTCACATTCTCTCATATCTGCTTAAGATCTACTGTTTCTGAAAATAACTTAAATAATTTTGCTATTTTAAAAATATATACATATATCAGTCTTTGTATTTTTAATGGAGGGCGTTAGGTCTATCATCATGGAGATTTAACTAAACAGCTCATTTTCGTAGGAGAATAGAACCTCCAAAGGACGCATAAAGTTAACAGGTATGTATTGCTTCTATCATTTGTATGTTAGAGCTAATTAGTGCCAGCATGACCTATTAGCAAAAGGTCATTTTATCCTAACTGTAATATGTTTCTTATAATAAACGGATTCCAATATTAGCCACAAGTCCTCTGTCACTACAGGTATGTGTTTGCTCCAAAACTGAAGGGGATTATTATATTTGAGTTTTAAAAGACAATCAAACAAATAAAACTGATCAAATGTACCTCTATCTTTCCCAGATAATAATAAATTAAATAACATTTTTGTCTTTTATCTAAAAGATTTAATAATGCATTGTATGACCAACCTTTAGAAAAAAAAATAGAATTCACCTCTTTTCTTTGGCCTCAGCTAAATTTCCCAATGAGTAATGTATCATCCACATATATTTTAGAAAGTTAGGCCTTGCATTCCATTATGCATTTAGACATTTATAGCTTGATGAAAAACCTATCTGTTCTCCTGGGGGTTGAACTTAGAAATTAGTGCTTCCTATAAAAAATATGCTCCTGTTTGAAATTATTGGGGTTCTGTATCTTGTTCTTTTGGTTCCTCCAAAGAAATATTTATCCCCATAAAAAGGAAAAGATACAAATATTTGATTTAGAGAAAAACATTCTTTCTTTTATTAAAGGATACTGAGTTACATGGGTATCTTTCTGGAACTCAGGATTATTTACTGCAGTCTCCACTAATAAAAGACCCAGAACAATAGTTTTTTCCACAAGTAGAAACCTTATTGTCATGGGCCCTACAACTTCCTAAGTTACTTTAGAAATGTAACTTGAATAAGAAAGCAGTGAAATACGCTCTTCATTTGCCATTTCTGTAGCTAAAAACCTGTGTAGACAAAAGAGTTAATCAGGCATGGGTTTCTCAAACCCTGCATATTTCAAAAAAAGATCTGCTTTCAGGATTAGTCCTCAGCCTGGCTCCTTGGCGAGGACCTCTGAGCTCTCAGCATATTCTGCCTGTCAGAAGTATTTTCGTATGCCTGAGGCCGTGAGCCACACTGTATCAGTGTGAAGACTGGAGTCTAAGTAATCATGCAGGTACTGCGTAACAACCAGACTGATACCCCACTAAAAACCCCAGACACCAAAGCTCCTGGTTGGCAACACTTTGCACATTTAGTCACATCCTATTTAGGAATTAACACATACCTCATGCAAATGCACTGAGAGGGGGACCTAAAAGAGTTTGCAAATGGTTTCCCCTGGACTTTGCCCCATGAACTTTTTTTACTAGCTTATTCTAATCTTCATCCTTTTATTATAAAAACCTAATTGTGAATATCACAGCTTTTCAGAATCCTATGAGTCCTTCAATCCTAAAGCCACAGGAATGATCAAACCTGAGGGTGGTCCTAGAGATCCACAAACAAAATCTAATGCCAGTTTTCAAGAGAAATAAATGCATTTATTTCAGTCAGGTTTACGTTAATCTACAATGGGATCCCTAATCAGGGTTAGAGGCTTACCCAGCCACTTTGCAGCCTTCTCTAATTGTTTACCAAGCCTCTTGGCATGGGCATGTATTGCTTTTTGCCGTATTCTACACTGTGGTATGGCTGCATTCCTCAACTTGCTGACATAAGGGCTGATCTGTCATCAGAAACAATGGGAATAAGTCTGTGTCTTCAGAAGTGATTCAGGAGTAATCACAAATAAGATAATATAAACCCATTTACAAGGAGTGGCATTTGGGAATTTCAAGATACATAAATTCCACCAAAAATCTTCATAAAGGCTAGAATTAAAGAGTTAATCCCTTATTAATTACTTTAAAAATACCCTGATCTCTCTGTAAAGCTGCAAGTAAGCCGTCATTTTACTATATTGGGACTTTCCTGAATGACTTTATTTCAACTAGGTATATGCTTCTTTGATCTTACATAGCACATCTGCTCCTTTAATTTTACTCATAAATGTTACATATTCAGAGTCTAATTTATTTAGACTCAATTACAGGAATCCTTCACACTAAAAGTTGATCCTCAAGTCTCACTGAAAATAAAAGAATATCGATCATTTATTATAATTAAAAAATGTTCTTAAAAATCATAGGTAGCATTCAGTGATTCTAAGTGGTATCAATTATTATTTTTACCGTATTGCTGTTGTTGAGATTGTTGATTTTTCTAAATTGAGTGAAAAATTATGATATCTCTCAAAAGATCCTGAAAGGATTTGCCATGCCAAACAAAGATTGAGCACCAGTAAAATTATTTGAAATTAAACTTCATAACATCGCAATTTTTTAAAAACCTAGATCTAAGTTTCCAAATATAAGCAGAACAGAAAAGAAAAATATTTCTTCTTCTACAAAATATAAACAAAGGGTTGTTATTTAAACATTAATATTAATAAATAAAAGCAATAATAATTAATGATTGGTATGGTCGCATATCGCCAACTTCCTTTCATCAGTTCTGTTTTTGATACATTTGTATAAAGTCAAGCCTGTAGCTATAAAGGAATAAAATTATGGTTCTATCTGGGAAATGGTGAGGGTGTTTCCATTTGTATAAGGAAAGAGGAAAGTCTTACAATTCAGGGATAGGAAGCTATGATTTACATAATGAACATGGCAAAGAGACCTATAAAGAAATAAGACTTAGATGGCAGAAAAATCACATTGGCTTTACTCCAAGATACCAGGCACATCCCTGGAAAATTCTGATGTGCCGGAATATAACAGTATGTACTTTTCCCAGAGCCAGAATCAGTGCAATATTTGGCTTTCCTACTTACACTTGGAACATGGGATTCTTTTTCTCAGATCCATCAGGGTTCCATTTATGTTTAGCACCTGCATGCAGCCCAGGGGCTCTAAAAGCCCATTTTCTGTATGGATATGAATTGCTTAACAATATAGTAATTTCACAACTTAAGTGGATTCATTTCGATAATCTTCAAACCCTTTAGTATCTAGCAATCATGAGAATTAAAGTGTTACACAATTGTAATAACACCTTTTTAAAATAAGTTTTTACAAATTTTACTATCATAAGTAGGAAGAAATTGCTATCGATGTGATTTATATACAATGATAGAAATTTATCAAATAGTCAAAGCCAGGCCACTATATGTAACCAGGGTTAAGAACCCAAATTCTAAAGTGTGAATCCAAGCTCTATCATTTACTAGCTCTGTGACACTTACTAAATAATATAATTTCTTGAAACATCAGTTTTTCCATCTTTAATAAGGGCAATAATTTGTGCTAACTTGTAAAACTAAGGTGAAATTGAAAAGAGCATGATGGATACAAAATGCTTCCTCATAGGACTTGGTTCATAGTAAGTGTTAAGTGAAAGTTAATGTGGTAGGTTAGAAGCTATGAATGTGGAAGGCCCACACCCCTCCCTATCTCTCTTTTCCAGTAAAGGGTGAACTATGAGGGAAAAATAGAACTAAATTCGTGTATGAAAATTCCCAAAAGAGAATGATAAAACCTAACAAAGAATTTTTCATTACTCTTTGGAGCAGAAGAAGGGATTGAGGGTGCAAACAGTAGGGACAGGCCCACCACAGTGGCTCACGCCTATAATCCCAGCCCTTGGGGAGGCCGAGGTGGGTGGATCGCCTGATCCCAAGAGTTGGAGACCAGCTTGGACAACATATCAAAACTCCATCTCTACTAAAAGTGCAAAAAAATTAGCTAGGAAAAAAATTGGCATGCACCTGTGGTTTCAGCTATGCATGAGGCTGAGGTGAGAAGGTCACCTGAGCCCAGGAAATCAAGACTGCAGTGAGCTGTGATCACACCACTCCACTCTTGCCTGGGCAATGGGAGTGAAAACTGTCTTAAAAAAATAAAAAGTAACAGGAACAGGTGTGCATGGATGAGTGCTATAACGGGATCAGAAAATGAGAGACTCCCAAGAGCTGGGCATATCAAAAAAATAGAAAAAGATAAGATATTTAATGTGTTAGTGTTGACAGAACCACTGGATTCTCATTAATTGAGAGAAATATGAATAAAGATTGAAATTTCTACCTGAAGCATATTTTTGGTTTGTAGTTTTGTTGTTTGTTTTTGTCTGTATGTTTGCTTGTTTGATTATTTGTTTATTGTTTTCTATGCAGCACATTCCAGGAATCGATTTTGGCAGTCACACATTACAGAAGTGTTAAGGGCTAAATGTGGCACTCCAGAATCATATGTTGAAGACCTAACTCCTAGTACCACAAAATATGACTGTATTTGAAGATAGCATCTTAGAAGAGGTGATTAAATTAAAATGAAAACATTACAGTGGGCACTAATCTGATCTGACTTGTGTTTTTGAAAGATGGGGCATTTAGAAATAAAGACACCAGGGATTTGCCCACATCACGAAAAGACCATGTCTTTCAGAGAGAAAGAAGCCATCTACAAGCCATGGAGAGAGGCCTTAAAAGAAACCAAACCTGCTGACACTTTGACGTTGGAATTTTGGCCTTTAGAACTGTGATTTCAAAAATGTCTGTTGATTAAACCACCCAGTCTGTGGTATTTTATATCAATCCTAAAACAAAAGGCAAGCCCATATCTTAGCTGTAAAGGAACAATATGCTTACTGGTTAAAGTCATGAGACACAGAGGTTGCCTTGAATCGACTGGTTGTGTTTGAATTCTGGTTCTACTACTTTCTGGTTGTATGACCTTAAGCAGATTACATATTTTCTTCATACCTCAATTTTCTTATCTACAAAAGAATGGGCATAATAATGGCATCAACCTCATTTGGCTGTAGAAAGGCTTAAATGAGATAAAACATAGTACTTATAGCAGTGACTGTCATTAGGGCATTGATCCATAACTTTAACTATTTTAATGAGCTATCATAATTATTTTTAAGGATTATTTGTCCTAATCTTTAGCATGCTCATTTCTCATGGCAGTCACTGGGTCAACTGGAGCAATTTTAGCTATGAAACTATTACAAAGAACAGCTTACTCCAAGTCACATGTGTCTACAGCTCCTCATTCATTGGGGTTACAATGAGAAGCAAAATTCTCATTTCATAATATCCAAAGGTTGGGATTCATTGGAGAAAATGTATCCAGTAAAGAAATTTGAATAAAAATCAAGTTAGGGAGACAAGAGAGAGCATTGCACTTTAATTTTCTAAATTTTGACATTCTGAAATATATTTGTTGCATACTATTTTTAATAACTAGTTTTTACTGTTCTATTATTAGTTGGCAGTACTAGACACTGCTCTAAGTGCTTTACATATATTAACTCATTTCGTCTTCATTATAAGCTTATGAAATAGATATGAATTATAATGAAGAGACTGAGTTATAGAGAGGCTCAATAATATGCTGAAGGTTAGAGAGCTAGTAAGTGGCAGTCAGGATTTGAATGCTGGTGGTCTGGGGCCAGAGTCTGTTTTTACCTACTCTCTACACTACTGCAAAAGTTTATTAGGCAGATAATTATTTTTTACCAAATATATCTAACCCAAAATGTCTATTCTCAGGATGACATGGTACTGTCAATTATTATGAAAAAAGTGGTATGAGTCATTCATTTGAGCATTAAACAAATATATCACAGTGGTTAAAAGCAAGATCTTTGCCCTTGGGCTTGTATCCCAGATTTATGTAAACTTAAGTACATGATTATAAGTGGACCCATGTAAAATTATTGAAGAACATTTTCCAAATATTATGAGCAAAGGTAACCAGATAAGAAAAACTGATTATATACCAAGAACATGACTGCACAGTTTTCCTAGATTATATAGGGTACACTTCAAGTACTAGAAATAATTCTAGAAAGATAGGGTTGGGGGTTGCTAAAAAGACTCTTGACTGAGTGCCAAGAACACAAATATTATATTCGAAATAAGAATCACAACAGGTTCTTGAGCAGGAGATTAAATATCAGGATGTGCTGAGTGGGATGTGCAGAAGAGACTGAATACGGGGGTAAGTAAAGCAGGAACACCGTTACAATACTTTAAGGTATTATACAACAGGAACATGAACTTGGTTTGTTCCAATAACCAGGTAAATATAGAAAATAATAAAAAAAGTTTTGCACAAGAAAAGTCAGATTTGCCCACTCATTAGATGGGAGTAGAAAGTAAGAATGAGATAAGATTAAAAAACAACAACAACTGAGGTTCTGTGAATCTGAGTTCCTTGGCTCATTCAAGTGCTCACAAGAGAAATGATAGGAGAAGTCTGTGAAATAACACTGCAGTTTGTTTTCTGTCCATGTAAATACATTTCAGATATATCTACCTTTGGAAAGTAAAGATTGTCCGTACAAAGTCCTAATGATTTTGTGAGGCTAAGCAGCAAATGTAACTGCATTTGCTAATTTTTCTTGCCACCATAATTTCACAAAGCCCCTGACTCTGCTAGGACATAAAGCTCTCCAGAAAGATGCTTTAAAGACAAAACAGGATAGCGCAAACAGTCCCACAAAGTCTCTTGCCAGAATCACTACATTCCTTAGAAGTTAAATGACTCTAGTCTTTGCCTTTTCCTGTATATAAAATAACATTGGACGTTTAGTGACTATGTTTCCGTAATCTATAACCAGATATATTCTTTTTTTTAGTACTTTATTTTTTTATTGCATTTTAGGTTTTGGGGTACATGTGAAGAACATGCGGGATTTTTGCATAGGTACACACATGGCAGTGTGATTTGCTTCCTTCCACCCCAACACCTCTATCTGGCATTTCTCCTCTTGTTGTCTCTCCTCAATTCCCCACCCCACGCTGTCCCTCCCCTATTTCCCCCCGACAGACCCCGGTGTGTGATGCTCCCCTCCCTGTGTCCATGTGTTCTCATTGTTCAACACCCACCTGTGAGTGAGAACATGTGGTGTTTGATTTTCTGTTCTTGTGTCAGCTTGCTGAGAATGATGGTTTCCACGTTCATCCATGTCCCTACAAAGGACACGAACTCATCGTTTTTGATGGCTGCATAATATTCCATGGAGTATATGTGCCACATTTTCCCTGTCCAGTCTATCACCCATGGGCATTTGGGTTGGTTCCAGGTCTTTGCTATTGTAAACTGTGGTTCTACGATAACCAGATATACTCTTATGTGTATACTTTGATGTGATGCTGCTTTAGTGTAACTTCTGAGCAAGTCTGATACGTTTTTGCGTGCACTGAAGCTCCAACACCTCTATATATGAAGTGGGCTGAAACAGTGTGTCCTGTGCCTAAGCAGTATAAACTTTCTAAAGGTCTACCCCCAGGCTATAGACCTCAGTCTACAGTCCTCAATAAGGCTTTTATATCAAACTAAACTTAATTCTTCAAAAGCTTGATTTTTTTCCTTAGCAACATTTTAAAACTATGGAGACCAGAAGAAACACCTTTGAATTAAAGATATATAAATTCACCATTATTTGATTTTAAGTGAGTCAAGCATATAATGAGATTGTTCCTTCAGGCAAACCACTTCCTATTGACACAAATGATTATTTGACAAGGGAGTTAGAGAAAGAGAAAAAGAAAGGAAGGCAGAAGGAAAAAATAAAATGTAAACACTGCTTTAATCCTCTTTCTTTCTGCTTTTTGTGAGGTTCTTTACAAATTGTGAGTAAATACTGACTATTTTCAGAGTTTTAAAAACACTTGTTTGATATTAAATATTTCTAGATGCACATTGCTCTGGGCCAAATTTCCAAGTTTTATATTTGTACAGATAATATAATTTAGATAACTTGGGAATTACTCTTCAAATCTGAGCTTGCTTTAAAATATCAATATCAACTTAACAGGATTTTACTGAATTTTAAGAATTTCAGAGACACGAGATTTTTAAAGACACTGAAGAGTCTTTTCAAAATCATCAGCAGAATCTCCAGAGTTGTTTCTGGTGTTTTGTTTCTGTTTATTTTTATTTTTGTTTTTTTTTTTCTAATAAGTCATTATCCTTCTACAGAAGCCAGCATATTCTCGGGAGTTTTAACAGATGACATTGTTCACATCACCAGCAAAGCACTCCAGGATGCATAACAGACCAATGCATTCTTCCAGCAGCGCACTAAGTGGGGGCCTGAAAAAGTTAATGCACCTTTTACATGCCAAATTTTTACAAAGTCGCCTACTTAAAAAGATAGATGATAACCAGAGTACTATACAAATTAAATTTCTTAATAACAGATATTACTTAACCATATAAAAGTAACAAAGGAAAGCAAATACACTTTGAAAAAATGTTCTTATTTTTTTTTGTTGTTGTTGTTGTTTGTTTGTTTTTTACTTCACAGGGAAAAACAATCTGATAAATACCATTAAAACCTTTCCCCCACTCCTGGACTGGTTTATGTGAAGTGGCTATAATCCCTAATCCCTTGGACTTCGGAGTCCAAGACCCACAGATCACTTGAGGCCAGAAAAAGTTAGCTAAGCATGTTGTCGCATGCCTGTAGTTCCAGCTACTCCCGAGGCTGAGGCACAAGAACATCTTGAACGGGGATGGGGTGGGGGAGGTGGTGCGCAGAGGTTGCAGTTAGCCAATATCACGCCATCCACCACCCACCACTCACTGCACTTCAGCCTGGGCGACAGAGAGAGAATTTCTCAAAACAAAAAAAGAAAAGGAAACCTTCCACCCACTCCCTAAAGTATAATTTAAAATACAGAGGAAGGTTAGTAATTTCTGCATTTTGGTATTTGAGTTTAGCCAAGAGTGCAATTAGAACAGAGCAAAGATTATCTTGTTCTTAATTGCTCCAGTAATACAAACTGGATAAATATGCATATGCATATAAAACTATTTTTATAATTCTTCTAAATATGTAATTTTGTGTTTTCAGGTAAAAACACTGTGTATAATAGAATATGGGCTTGGGAGTCGCCAGATCTGGGTTCAAATACTGGCTCTGCTGCTTTCTAGTTTTGCGACACTAAGCAAGTTATTCTCTCCAAGCCTCACTTTCCTCACCTGTAAAATAAAAACAATGATAGCAATTATCCCATAAGGTTTACATAAATACTAAATTATTACTCTACAAAACCACTTATCATTGTGCCTACCATATGAAATGCCCTCAATAAATGCTGGCTTTAATAATAGTGACTATACTATTTATTTTATTCTCATTAAATTATAGGTATCACTAAGGCAAAAATTAGGCCATACTATGTTATTGTAATTCTATATACCATCTAACACCGCTTATATTACTCCCAGTGCTGAGTGACTGCTTTTCAAAGATTTCCTCTCCTTTTTCTCTGCATGAGTTACTGACATAACCTGCCATCCCCTAGATTTGAATGTCTTTGAAACTTGTAAGGAAAGTCAGCCTAAAGCAGACCTGTCACCAAAGGTTTCTTTGAAATTTAAAAATGAAACCAGAACCAGAAACAGAACAAATATTCTGTCCAAATTCTTGTATTAGAAAAGCTTTCCCCATCCTCTAAAGCTGGAGGCCACACCCTCTAAACTCCTTACAAACTAAAGTCAGAATACTAGGAATATGTGTGGCCATGTTTAATGTGTTCATTCATCCTATAAAATACCATTGCACCCTCATTGTCTTGGACAGGTAGTTGTCTGTCTATCTTCAGTGTTCATCATCTTTCCATGTGTAGTGGAAAGAATCTGTCCTTCTGAGTTGGGAAGATAAGAGATGAACATAAAACAATTTATGAATTCTCTTGAAGGTAAGGCTCAATATTCCTATAGAACTTTAATCTCTTTAGAATCTAACCATGTTAGAAGATAATTACATTTGTAAAAGTAGACTTTCTGGGCTTATTATCACAATGACTAGGGCTCTGAAGTTTGGACTGAATCATAGCCTTCTCTTTACTCCTCTGCCTACCTTTTCTCAGTTCCAGTCCATTCTAAACTTGGCCACCAGAGTGATCATTCAAAACATAAATTTTACTGTGTCATAATTCTGCTTAAGACCTATCATGGATGACCCATTAGAAATTGAAATCTAAACCCTCAGACAAAAACACAGGTTATTCTGGGTCAGCCTCATCATATATACCTCAACCTCATCTTTAGCCACTGCCCTTCGACACCTAAACCTTGCACAATGTGGAGCAGTACAGGCTCACATGGTTGTTCTTTCTCATGGCCTTCTGCCTTGCCACCTGCCTTTTCCTCTGCTGGGAATACCCTTTTCTTTCCCTTCAGAAACACTCTTAGCCATCTTTCAGAACAATTTCAAATGTAACATCCCCAGGAAAATCTTTTGACAACTTGAGATTAAATAAGATTCTCTTAATCATTAATTCAACAAATGTTTGAGCACCAACGGTATATCAAATATTATTCTACACTCTGGAAATAAAGCAGTAATCACATTAACTAAAGTTCCTGCTGGTGCTTACCTCCCAGTGGGGATGAAAGAGAATCAACATCTAAGTAAAACACATAAGTCAAAATAAAATGCATAATACAGAACAAAAATGAAACAGGCTAGGGGATCGAGGGCACCCTGACTAGTGGGATAGTTGCTGTTAAGCAGGGCCGTCTGGGAAAATCTTAATGACACAATGACATTTAAGCAGCAATCCCAAGGAAGTGAAGGAACCAAGCAGGCATATGTCCAGTGGAAGAGTGTTCCAGACTGTAAGAACAGCAAGTTCAAAGAGCCTGAAACAGGGACATGTTTCATGTGTTTTAGAAACTGGAAAGGATGCCCATGTGCTTTAAGCTGTACCATCAGGGGCAGAGTGGTGATGGAAGATGGGAGAAATATGTTCCATCTTTCACCTTGTAGTCCTTGTGCAGACACCACATCTACTGTGAGTAAATTGAGAAGCCACTGGGGGCATTTGTGCTTAGGAGTGTCATGATCCACTTATGTTGAAATGCATTATTCTGGTTTCTGTCTCAAAAATAGACTATATTGACACCAGGAAGAAAACTGATGGTTCAGTTTTAAAAATTCTCAATGGCTTGGAGGAAAGATAATGGGGCTCCCTATATGCTCTTTTTACAAGATGACTATAAGTCTAGCCTGCCATTTTCCTACTCTTATAAATTTGTCTTGATAAAACTGTGATTTCCTTCAGAGAAGAAATCTCCTTAAAAGAGAAATTTCCTTAAGAGAAGAAATTCTTTCTTCTTGGAAAAAATTTTAATAATATTGTTTTGAATAACTTTTGCTCTAGCATGAATGATTCAAACATGTGCACATGCACACACACAGAGAAAGAATTAGTGAATGAATTAGGAATAATATGCATTTTCACCTATCCATTGCAAAAATCATTTTATAACTAGCACTCAATGTTGTAGGGAATTATCCTGGTGGTGGAACTGTTAGTTTCATCATTCTTTTCTTTCTGTAAAGAATTCAGCAATAGAATCTTTTAAAATCTCCAGGTTTTCTTTGCTCTAAATATCCCATTTTTAAAAATCTATCCTAAGTATAAAACAAAAATGTGAAAAAATACCCATCACAGCAGATATAAAAGATCAAGAATTGGAAATGACATACATTATGACATGTCTGTGCAATGGAGCACTACACCGTCATTAAAATTAGGTTTCTAAAATTTTTAGGTATATGATAAAATATGATAAGTGAAAGTCTTGTAAGTCACGTTATATATAGCAATATGATTTCAACTACATGAAAATACACATGTATGGACAAATGACTGAAACAGAATATTATGTTATAGCTTCTAAGTGACATAATTTTGAGAATTTTTTATCCTCTTTTTCTAATTTTCACATGGGCTTGGGTAGCTTATACTTTCAGAAATGTACACTTTTTAGAAATAAAACTATGCATTTGGATTAGTAAGCCATGCTTTAATACAAATATTTTGTCATCTCCTTCTGGCATTGTCTTCTCTTCCCTCCCTTCTAATCAAGCATGGAGTAACTGATTGGAGTTAAGACTTTGTTTTATACATCAAACAAATTAAATGAAAAAGATAAAAGTTGTACGTCTACCTATTTCTCTTTTAATTTGTGAACTAACTTCTTCAAAGTACTAATATCTACAATCCAATGCCATTTTGGATTTCCTTACATCAGTTTCAAATGGATTCTGTTTTCCAGGAATCCCCCACCTTATTCTCTAGGTAGGCAGTAAAAGTAACATTTTCAGAAAAACATAGTTTTTAATTTTAACTCTGCAAGTTAGTTTTTAAATTTTCAGATTTATTGAAATATTATAGCATCCTGTGATATCTGACATATAAAAATTTAAAAGGAAGAGTAAAAGAAAAGCAGGAGAAAAGTAAATGTATGTCTCTTTGTTCATTAAAAATAATCAAATAACAAAACATTATCTTTTATTGCCAAGTTTAAATGATAAAAACAAAAGGCCAACATTTAAAATCATCTTAGCTAATTTTTTCATACATGTTTTGCATATATATTTGTGTATATACATACACATACTATTGTTTTCAAACAAGAAGTAAACATAGTCTATTATTAGAAAATTAGGAATCCAGCATATTCTCCTTTACTACATGCCCTTTAATAATCAGTTTTCTCCCACTTTAAAAAGAAATGGTGTTCTTGCCTTCATTCATTAGAAGTATAACCATGGGACACTGTCCTGACATATAAATTTCCATGGTCCCTATCAAAGGACAATTTGAAATATTGATATTTATAAAGACTTCTTAAATCAAGACACCATAAATGTACAATAGGGCTTGTGTCTTTCCTTGCATTTATTATACCTATTTCCATCAAGGGCTAAGAGTGGAATTCAAGATAGGACAACTTGGCCCACACTGGAATGTTTTGAAATTAGATGTACTGTAGAGAAAGGTAGCAGGAATGAAGACCATTTCTATTCATTGTTCCACTTTGTCCCTCCTCTGCATACTGACATTGCTCCTGAGAGTCCTCAGAGGGATTAGGCACAAAATATTGAAGATGTGGCCACTTTACTCAGTCCAAGTGACACACTTATTTTAAGACTCAATTCCTGATTTATCCATTAGAATTACTTCTCGTTGTCATGAGAAAATATATCACTGTTTTTTAAATTTAAATCAAAAAATGAAATCAGATATTTTTTGACAGAAAGCGAGTCTGTTTTGGACAATTTGTTTGACAATGAGAGACTTTTTCAGCTGGGTTATAAGGTGAACATTTTTCATGAATTGATAGGTTTAAGCCTACAATTGAACATTTTAATGGAAATATATACAAATATTTTGCTTTTTATTAAAAAATATGTATTGACATAGATGTATTGAAATAAACAATATTTTTATTTTACCAACTCTTTCTAAGTATACTGAGTTAAATAAGGCACCATTACATGAAAAAGTAACAGGAATAACTGTCACTTCACAAACCTCAGTAAAGCCTTCATGGTACCTAGAAAGTTCATGGCTAATGACAGGGTTAAATCTTTTGGCAAGTCAGATGACTTCTAAGTTTTTATTTCCAATGAAATTGAAGGTTATAATAATCTAATTGACTGTTTAAATATAATTTTAATAATATCTCACTGTGTGATTTTTAACATATGACTACAAAAGAGCTAAAAATAGTAACATTCCTATAAAAAATAAAATTTATTTCAATATACTTATGTTAAAAATATTTATTTGTATTTTTCAACTACAAAAATAAATAAATAAATAAAATAGGCTAGACGCAGTGGCAAACACCCATAATCTCAGCACTTTGGGAGGCCGAGTTAAGCAGATTACTCAAGGCCAGGAGTTCAAGACGAGCCTGGCCAACATGGTGAAACTTTGTCTCTACTAAAGATACAAAAAATTAGCCAGACATGGTGGCATGTGCCATAA
>NW_016107331.1:10652794-10816006 GCF_001604975.1 Cebus imitator
TACATATGTTTAATATATTTAATATATTTATACTTCATACATATTTATAAAATAAATTTATTATTTAAAACATTACATATATATCTTCACCAAAACAATATATTTATATATATATTTCTTATTTGTGTGTGTGTGTGTATATATATTTATATATATACCTCTTTCTCCAAAATACATGATGCTTTTCAATACAAAAAGAGTGCTTTAAATGTTTTTTAAAATTTTAATATTTGTATATTGGTTTGATCAATTATGTACTACTAATAATTGTAATTATTAGTAGGAATTAAAACCTGACAAAAATTTTAACATAGTTTTATGGCCATAGGAAATAGAGTATTTAATTTCAATTAATATATTTTTGTTGCAAATAATTAAGGTAAGAGATACAATAAAATATTTTCAAGCAATAAAGTATATAATATTAAGTTAAATCTGACAGGGAAAATGAATGACAATATGAGTTCAAGAAAAAAAATTGACAACCATTAAGGCATTTTCTTCTGATTTTTTAAATGTTTGATGGTGGGTTTGATATCACTATGATATTTAGATTTCATTTGGATTCCACTGTTCTCTTTTTGATTGCATAGTTTTAGTTTACAATGGCAATATGTACAATAAACTGGAAACTGTATCCTTTGCAACTGTTTAAAATAAGAAAAAATTTTAGACAGCAGCTTAATATTATATAAAAGTATATACAGAGACCACAAGAGAAAAAAATGATGGCCACATTAAAACTTTATGTGTCTCCCTCATTTTGAATAAACAGAAGGGCAGTCTCCTAGAAAAGATATCTAACCAGATCCTTCGTTTAGGCAAAAATTTCTACAGATTGTTGCAGTAAAGGGTAAATAACATTTCCATCTATGACCATAATTTGGATGTAACAAGGAAGGAGAGCTTTAAACCAATTTTAAGTGGAAGAATTAAAAAAAAAATTCCCTGAACAGTGCTAACCAGAAATAGTTTAATGGCTAAAAGTTTGTTTCTACCACATGATTTATGATATGCCTAGACAAACCAAATAAACCAGAGTTCAACAAGCACAGTTACTTTGACCAATATGATTCTTTCAACAGACAATTTGGTTACCCCACATGGTAACTTGAATGGTTGGAAGATGACAATGGTCAATACAGCTAATGGTGGGTTTATCTGGGGCCACACTGAAGCCAGGACACACAGTATACCTGTGAAATATCCAGGTATGCATGGGTTGGTTTGATACCACTGACAAAGGTAGAGACTATTTTTTTCTTCTTATTCTTCTTTTAAATGACTCTAGCACTCCTCTTTTGACAGTGACTAAAGGCAGGTGTTTTAAAAGGCTCTTTCATGCATTTGATTTCTTCTTTCTTTTACTTTTTATTGAGATATATATAAATTGCACAAATCTTAAATGTAGAACATGAACAAATTTTGAAATGCTTATGCATATGGAACTTTCATACAGATAAAAATGTAGAATATTACTAATGCCAAAGAAGCCTCTTCTTGCACACTCCCAATCATTACCAACTCCTCTATCTGACCAAAGGTAAGCACTATTCTGACTTCTAGGTAAGTTTTGCCTACTTTTTGTACTTCATAAAACATAATTATATAATAGATATTCTTTTATGTCTGAAGATTGAAAAAACAATGAGGTTATATTGGCAATACATATATCTAACAAGGGACTTATACCCAGGATACAGAAATAAAAATCAATAAGAAAAAGATAATCCAATTTAAAAACAGGAAAAAGACTCGAACAGGCACATTACTAAAGAGAACAGTCAAATGATATTTCATGCATCTTGAATATCCTCCTTTTAAGTCCTGATAATAAAATGTTGCTGAATTACTCAGGGTGTGAAAAACAATCTGCTGTAGAAAACTTAGTTTTTAGGCAATTGTAGCTTTCATGTGAGGATGAAAGAAGGAATTTAGCTACTGTAAGCTATATACGTTGAAAGCTGTGAAATCAGAGCTTAGCCTAAAACATAAAAAACACACACACACACACATTTATGAAAGTAGAAATTATATTAACGTTAAGAATTCTTCTACTTACCCAGACACTTTGAAATTTGAATTATTTTTTAAATTGACTAAAATCAAGTCTTGGAAAATTAGTGATGAATAAAGAGACTGAGTAACATACATTTTCTTAAAGGAAATGAAAGTGATAAATGTCAAGTTTCAAGAAAGCATGTCAAATTTAAAAAACAACAAAAATAAGAAAAACATATATTTGACAACATAGGAAGAAGTTAAGGATGTGGTTAGTTAATACAATGATGTACAGTTTCAAAGGGCAAAATGTCACTTCCTATTTCTGGTATCCCTTGTTCTTTCTTCCTTTCTTCCTTCTTTCTCTTCTTTCTTCCCACCTTTCTATATTCTTTATTGCTAAATGCTCTGCTACCTTTTACCTTGATTTTTCCTCATACTTCATTTATAAGACATCCATTCTGATAGTGATAAGAAAGAATGCAGATTTTAATCTAAAAAGATTTTTATTCAAACTAGCTAACATATTTTTTCACATTTGTAAAACATCTGTTGAATATCTATGCTCAAGGCATTGTGTAAGTAAAATGGAAAGCACGACAAATAAAGCTTCCGGCCTTAAGAAATAAAGAGTCCCATCGTTGAAATAAGTCATGTAGAAAAACGCCATAATTCAATGTAAATAGTAGTATTGACTACACTAGAAATAAAATCGTTGATATTCCTTCTTGACATGGGAGAAGGGTGGATAAAGTTGTGATTAAAATGGAAAGGTGATATTTGACTGGTTTAATATCTTATGTGAGTAGTACTGTACACCTGAAGCAAAACTTAGATAACTATCTTGAAAATGTACTTCTTGATGATTTTCTTTCCCATGCCACCCTAATCATGGAAGTCAGCCTTTTGTTTAAAGATAAGAATATATATAAAACCTCTATGGCAGTAATTTGCTAGATCAGAAAGGAGAACTGTTGCTATTTTCTAATTCTACTCTGACCTTGGCATTCCAGAACTGAATAACTCTTTCTAAACTTGTACCACAATTCACAAATTGTTGGATTTTCTGACCCTGAATCCTAATACCACTAAATTCATTCCTGATACCTACCTGTAAACTATCCTAATCTAGCATTCTTAATGCCTAGGTATCACCATCCGTCATCTATTCTTTCATTCTTGTTTCTGAATGCCACATGCTAAACACTGGTTAGTCCTTGGTTAAGAATACCTTCATCCATTTGGGTCTGTTCGTTTCTTTGTATTTTAACCTTGGAATGACTTCCTGGTTTCAGATAGTCTTTCTGTTTTCATAGTCCATCTGCCCTTCCCCAAAATGACAAAGAGATCTTTGATCTTGCTCCCTCCTGTCTCTGAAATTTCACCTGTCTCTGAAATGCTTTCACTCTCCATATCCCAGGTTTTCCTAGGCTGGCCAGTCTTAGAGCTAAGGAAGTTTCATGTACCACAAAGGGACAGCAGAAACATATTTTCTTCTAAGTAAAAGTATGTAATTAATCTAAATCAGGATATCCTTCCTAAATCTTTGTATGTATCATCTGTATTTATTTCATGAATTTCCTTTATGCTTTGATAATACACTGAGTCATAACCTGGAGCCATTTTCTCAAAGTCTGGTTTACCTGCATCAGAGTATCCTAAGGGTACTTGTTTAAGATTCGTAGACTTCCTAGACTCCACTGCAACCTACAGAATGAGAAACTCTGGGCCTGCGGCTTACATATCAGAATTTTTCTTAACTAGCTCCAAAGGTAATTCTTATACCCCAAAGTCTACAAACAACTGAAATAGAACTTATGAACAGGCTGACCAACAACAAATTTAAGTATTTACTTTTGCCTATTCTTTGATAGACATTACGGGAGAAATTTAAAGGGACTATCAGAAACGAGATTTTTTTGAACTGATTCTGGGGAAGGTTGAGGTGGGAAGATGATGAGTTCAGCTTTGGACAGGTAGAAATTCACGTGCAACCCCTGGAAATAAGAGGTTGAAAGGAAAGTGAGAGATGTGTAAATTATCAAAGGCTCTGTGGAACTGAACAATGTAAGAGTCAATCTTTCTTGTTTTTCTATTTCAATTCTTTAATAAACCCAGATTTTAAAATTATCTGTGGCTATCTCATAGCTAGTCATAGGAAAACCAAGTTAATAAGAAAAAAATGCAGTATTCTTTCATGGTAGGTATCGGTGACCATTTGTTAAATACATGCTCAAAAATTTACACAAGTCTGAAAATTTTGGCAAACTCAGAGGCTGGCTACAACTTGTCAACAGTTACTTCTTCATTCCTGTGTCCCCGAGTTTGACTTAAAGTTTTCAGCTAGATCCTACTGCCAACTTAGATGTTTCATCAGAGACAAATTATTATTAAAACAGTTTTACAACCATTATTGATTTGTATACCTGTATCCATATACATCAGCTTTTGATTGCTGCTGTAACAAATTACCACAAACTTAATAGACTAAAACAACACAAATTTATTTTTTATTTTATTTTATTTTATTTGAGATGGAGTTTTGCTCTTGTTACCCAGGCTGGAGTGCAATGGCGCAATCTTGGCTCACCGCAACCTCTGCCTCCTGGGTTCAAGCAATTCTCCTGCCTCAGCCTCCCAAGTAGCTGGGACTACAGGTGTGTGCCACCACGCCCAGCTAATTGTTTCGTATTTTTAATAGAGATGGGGTTTCACCATGTTGACCAGGATGGTCTTGATCTCTGGACCTCGTGATCCACCCACCTCGGCCTCCCAAAGTGCTGGGATTATAGGCGTGAGCCACCACGCCCAGCCACACAAATTTATTATTACCAAGTCCAACATGGGCCTCACTGGGCTAAAGTCAAGGTGTTTGAAGAGCCGCAGTCCTTCCTGCTGGCTCTAGGAAAGAAGCATTTCCATGCTTTTTCCAGCTGTTAGAGGATACTTGCTTTCCTTGGCTCATGGCCTCTTAACTCTATTTTCAAAGCCAGCAATGTCACTTCTCATCCTGATCTCCTCTGGGAAAGGTTATCAGCCCTTAAGGAATCATGTGACTGGTTGGGTCCACTCAGATAATCCAGAATAATCTTCCAATCTCAAAGTCCTTAACCTCCATCACAAATGTGAGGTCCTTTTGCCATGAAGAAGAAAAACACAATTACAAATTTTAGGTATTAGTACATTTTGGGGCAGCCATGATTCTGCTTACTGTACCCTACAGAACCATGCAACTCTAACCATGCACCTCTTAAAAGAAAAGAACATGCCTTTCTATCTTCATTTTGCAATGATCGATAAGATAGAAGCTTGATAATGTTTGTTAAATGTGGGTGAACATGAGTTTGAGGTTGATGATGAGATTTATACTTTTCTGTAGAAAGGAGAAATATTCATAAACTAAAATGCTTCAAAGATTTCATAAGATAATGTACACTTTTAAGGAAAGGTTTAACTACTAGTAATTATTACCTACTCAAATTATTCTTATTAAAGGTGAAATTAAATGAGAGAAAAGAAAAAACAGTCTTCCTGAAAAGTTAGTAAACTCTTGAGAGGTTTTTCTTAAACATTCTGCAATTTTTTGTACTCTGCTAGACTATTGGCTTATACAATTTATATATCCCTTATCTTGCCTATATAGCACACTAAGTGTGGCAGATTCTTCGGAAAAATAGATGCAAAAATTCTTCCATGCTTATAATATACATACGCCTTTGCAATGCAACTTTGCCATTGCTCCCATTAGAAAATCTAGCAGAGTCTATTTCCATACACCTCAGGTCTCAGCTTAGATATATTATTTGCTTTAGCCAATGGGACATCAGCAAATATAAAACAGAGCTTGAAAAGTGCTTGCTGATTAGGGCTGGCCTTCTCTTGTGTGTTGAACCTCTCTGATACCCTGTAAATAAGCCCAGGATAGCCTCAATGAAGGGTAAGAGGCAATATGAGAAGAGGCTCCAGATGTCCCAGCTAAAGTACCAGATATGTAACAAAACCACGTTAACCTAAACCAGCCCAGAGGAGAAATACTGACTTACCAATGCACAGAATTGTGAGATTAAAAAATCTAAGTGTAATGTTTTAAGCCACTAAACTTTGAGGTGGTTTGTTAAACAGCAAAAACTGATAGATCCAAAAATTCCTTTCACAGAAACTGTGTAGTAAGGGTCAACACATTCTACCTCCCATCTGCTCAGTGAAGAACAAACTTACTGTATACTCCTTGGCATCTGGTGTAAATTTATCTTATCCACTTTTCTCAGTTTTTACAGTAATTCTCTTAAGTCTCATCAGTGGTTTTCTCCTGAAGGAGTCCAAACCATTTTTTAAATTTTGTTTACTAAACTTTAATTACATTAGCCCCCAGTTTGCCATTATTGCATATTGTAATTTTTTATAACAGGAGCAAAGCATTCAATGAAGTCCTTTCTATATGAGCCCCAAAATTGAGAACTGCCTAAATCCCCATTAGGGGAATAGCTGAATAAATTATGGAATTTGATGAAATAATATTCAGCCACTGAAAAGCATGGTTTTTGAAAAATATTTAGGAACAATGAAAATGCTTATACTGTAATATAAAGTGAAAAGAGTATGATCCAAAATTATAAATATAGCTATTGCTGTATCCATACAAAAGAATGAAGGACATACATTGGAATTTTAACAATAGCTATCTCTAGATGATGATACCTTAAATGATTATTTACTGGCTTCTATAATGTTTTTCTTTGCCATCTTATACAATATATATTTATTACTTTTATAAACAGGAAAACATTTTTATAAATCATAGTCTTGCTTTCTCCCATCCTTCTCCAAATTAATCTTTAAAACTTATTTTGTAAATTACATGAATCAATATTTAAAAGTAACAATAAAATATTCATTTGGCCTCTAGAGCTTAAACTGAATCCTCAAGCCTTTTTTCAAGAAAGTATCTAATATGGACACTACTATAGGTAAAAAATTAAAACCAAGTGAGATATAAATGATGAAATATAGGGAGATGCTACAGCCTCAACCATACAAGTGCATTCACTCTGTTTTTAGAAATGATAATCAGGACTATTGGGAAAATGGCAGATAGGAAACAGGACTGATGTCCAGCTCCTGCTTGGACAGACAGAAAAGCATCTAGAGATTCACATTATGAACTTTTGCTCCAAGAACCACCACAAAACATACCAGGAAAACCAAAAAAATTTGCAGACCCTTTGAAAGCAGCAGTTTGCCACTGCAAACACAGTGAGACAGCCAAAAAACTATGAGTTCCCAAAGTGTGAGAGGGGGAAAAAGTCATCCTTTTAACATATCCCCACTTAGGAACCTGAAAATCCAGATCATCGGAGAAGGATTTAACCTTACCTAGAGCTGAAACAGATTTAGAGAGCTGAGTGAAATTTATAAGAAGCAGCAGGAAGAGCCCTGTAGGCACTCCCAGTCCCCAGCTTGAGTTCAGGGAAGCCATTCCTGGTCTTCTTTCACAGAGGTTCTTGGGGAAAGAAGGCAGCTAGTGGAATAGGGGAGGGACCGCAGAGCAAAGGAAGCTCCTAGCTGAACTTTGTAATAATTTTAACTGAGCACAAATTTTCCTGAAGAGAATCCTGGGGGGAGTGAACAGGAAGTGCAGATATAAAGGCAGAAGCTGCAGCAGTAGGTACAGGCAGGTGGGGAGGGTCCAGGCCTGAGAGCCCTGCTTACTTTCTCAGCAGGGAGGTTTGTAGCCTGAGGCAAGATCTCAGCTGTCTGGTTGTCTGAATATAAATTCAGTGAGGTTGGGGGTGACATGGTGGGAGTAAGACTGTCCTTGCTGGCAATGTGGGAGCTGGGTGAGGCCTGTCCCTGCTTGCTTTCCCCCACTTCCCTGGTGACCAGTATGATGCAGCAGATGCAGACATAATTCCCCTGGAAATATAACTCCAATGGCCTGAAATCCACTGCCTCCAACCCTCACAGTGGCTGTCACAAGGCCTGCCCAAGGAGAGTCTGAGCCCAGACCAGCTTAACCCTTCCCCTACCTGATCCTTTTTCAGTACCTGCCCTGAGAGCTGAAGACAAAGACACAAAAATATCCTGTATTTTTTAAAATATTTTTAAGTTGGTTTTCACCTTTATCTGCTGCCTCCATGAGTAGCTTAATAATCAACCTTCTGAATTATTTCTCTGGCAATTCAGAGATTTCTTCTTGGTTTGTATCTATTGTTGGAGATCTACTGAGGTTTTTTGGGGGGTGTTATATAATCTTGATTTTTAATATTACCAGAATTACTTTTCTGATCCCTTCTGATTTATGTAGACTATTTCAATGGAAAGATCTAAAACTCAAGGGCTTCTGTTCAGATTCTTTTGTCCCACAGGGTCAATGAATGGTATCATTTTTATTCCCCTAGGGATGGGGCTTCCTGTGAACCAGAATGCAGGGTTGTTATTGCCCTTTTGGGTCTAGCCAACCAGCAGAGTTAGCAGGCTGTATGTTGGTGGTAGAGAATGTCTATAAAAAGTCCTGTGATCAATATTCAGGTCTCCCAGATGTGGATACCAGCACCTGCTTCAGTGGAAGTGGTAGGGGAGTAAAGTGGACTCTGTGGGAGTTCTTGGTTGTAGTTTTGTTTACTGTGCTGGCTTCCTCAAATGCTGGTTATGCTAACAGTAAAGTTGTCATGTAGACAGACTCAAAACATGTCTCAATACATTTAAGAAAATAAAAATTATATTAAGTATTCTCTCAAACCACAATGGAATGAAATTGGAAATTAACTCCAAAATGAACCCTCAAAACTATAGAAATACATGGAAATTATATCCTTTACTACTGAATGATATTTGGGTCAACAAGGAAACTAAGATAGAAATTTAAAAATTCTTTGAACACTAATAGTGACACAACCTATCAAAACATCTAGGATACAGCAAAAGTAGTGCTAAGAGGAAATGTAATCATTAAATGCCTACATCAAAAAGTCTGAAAGAACATAAATAGACAATCTAAGATCAGACCTCAAGGAACTACTGAAACAAGAACAAACCAAACCCAAACTCAGTAGGAGAAAAGAAATAACCAAGATCAGAGCAGAACTAAATAAAATGGAAACAAACAAACAAAAAAAAATACAAAAGATAAATAAAACAAAAATCTGGTTCTTCGTAATGATAAACAAAATTAGCCAGGTGTAGCGGCTCTCGTCTGTAATCCCTGCACTTTGGGAGGCCGAGACAGGCATATCACAAGATCAGGAGATCAAGACCATCCTGGCTAACATGGTGAAACCTTATCTCTACTAAAAATACAAACAACCAGCTGGTCGTGGTGCCATGCCCCTGTAGTCCCAGCTAATTGGGAGGCTGAGGCAGAGAATTGCTTGAACCCAGGAGGCAGAGGTTGCAGTGAGCTAAGATCAAGCCATTGCACTGCAACTTGAGTGACAGAGTGAGACTCCAACTCAAAACAAACAAACAAACAAACAAACAAAGATAAAATTGATACACCATTAGTGAGATTAACCAAGAAAAGAAGAAAGAAGATCCAAATAAGCTCAGTTAAAAATGGAACAGGATACACTAATATTACAACCAATACCACAGAAATACCAAAGATCATTCAAGGCTACTATGAACACCATTATCTACACAAACTGGAAAACCTAGAAAAAAGGGATACATTTTTGGAAATACCCAACCCTACTAAATTAAATCAGGAAGAAACAGAAACTCTGGTAGACAATTAACAAGCAGCAAGATTGAAACAGTAATAATAAAATTGCCAACAAAAAAAAAGTTCAGAACCAGATGGATTCATAGCTAATTCTAACAGACATTCAAGGCATAAGAATGATATCATGAACTCTTGAGAACTTGAGGGGAAGAGTGGGAAGGGGATGAGGGATAAAAGACTACACACTGCGTGCAGTATACACTGCTCAGGTGATGGGTGCACCAAAATCTCAGAAATCACACCTAAACTTATCCATGTAATCATATACCACCTGTTTCCCAAAAATTATTGAAATGATAATTTTAAAAAAGAAAGGTAATAATCACTCACATTGTGAGGCTTTTTTCCTCAAAATGTTATTTTTCATATAAAATAATATATAAAATTTATTAGAATTACACTAAGTAATGTAAGCATCCATGGAAAATAGTATTTTCATCATATATATTTGAGCAAAGATACAAATATTGTACTCTTAATAATAAACTTGTTTTTCATAAGGATATAAATAACAATTGTAAAACTACTTGTGTATTTAGGATTTAGCAAAGCAGTAAGTATATTGTGTGTAAGGAGAGTCAAATACCTCATTGCCAGAAGAATTTACAAATAAGGTAAGGGAGAAAGTTAGATTGGACCTTGTATTTTTGCATTATAACTGGATGTATTAGTATGAACATATATTTTTTAAGTTCAGACAGATATAGAAACATATATAAGTGGGAATGTGTGCATGCACATGCTTGCACACACATATATATGCACTGAGATAATCACAAATCACTTCACTATTCTTGATAAAGTGAATAAAATGAATTTGAATATGAGTATATCATAAAATACTAATACTCTTCAAAGATACCAATATCAAGAACAGAAAGCTAAGACTAAAGTACTGCCTATACTCTCCAAAGCTAAGGAGACACATGACAACTAAATGCAGTTTGGGGATTCTGGATTGGGTCTTTGACCGGATAAAGAACATTAGTTGGAAAACTAGAGAAACTTGAATAAGGACTGTAGATTGGTGGATAGTAATATATCGATATTAATTCCCTGGCTTTGTTGATTGTATTATGATTATATAAGAAGTTAACATATGAAGAAGATGGGTGAAGCAATTCTTTATACCATCTTTGGAGGTGTTTCATGGGTTTGGAAATATTTCAAAATTAAAAGTTATTTTTTTAAAAAGGTTTTAATGTGGAGCAGGGAAATTTTATTTTGATGTCACCCAAATACTCTTCTGAAAATTATTCCTATATCTGCATTTAATTGTTATTTTATCTTTTTTTAAATGACTTTCCTTGCCATAGCATTAATGCCTCTATAAGTAGCAAAAGGAATAAAATCTCACCATTTCTTCTTCCAATAACTTTCTTCCCTCCTTTTCAAATTGACTTATGTTATTCACTCATCAAACCTGTTAAGAGAGAAATTCTTTTTTTTAATTGCATTTTAGGTTGTGGGGTACATGTGAAGAACATGCAAGATTGTTGCATAGGTACACATGTGGCAGTGTGATTTGCTGCCTTCCTCCCCATCACCTATATCTGGCATTTCTCCCCATGCTCTCTCTCCCCAACAACCCATCCCCCGCTGTCCCTCTTCTATTTCCCCCTGACAGACCCCCATGCGTGATGCTCCCCTCCTTGTGTCCATGTGTTCTCATTTTTCAACATCCACCTATGAGTGAGAACATGTGGTGTTTGATTTTCTGTTCTTGTGTCAGTTTGCTGAGAGTGATGGTTTCCAGATTCATCCATGTCCCTACAAAGGACACAAACTCAACATTTTTGATGGCTGCATAGTATTCCATGGTGTATATGTGCCACATTTTCTCTGTCCAGTCTATCACCCATGGGCATTTGGGTTGGTTCCAGGTCTTTGCTATTGTAAACAGTGCTGCAATGAATATTCATGTGCATGTGTCCTTATAGTAGAACGATTTATAATCCTTTACATATATACCCAGTAATTGGATTGCTGGGTCAAATAGAATTTCTATTTCTAGGTCCTTGAGGAATTGCCACACTGTCTTCCACAATGGTTGAACTAATTTACACTCCCACCAACAGGGTTAAAACGTTCCCATTTCTCCACATCCTCTCCAGCATCTGTTGTCTCCAGATTTTTTAATGATTGCCATTCTCACTGGCATGAGATGGTATCTCAATGTAGTTTTGATTTGCATTTCTCTAATGACCAGTGATGATGAGCATTTTTTCATATGTTTGTTTTGGCCTCATGTATGTCTTCTTTTGTAAAGTGTCTGTTCATATCCTTCGCCTACTTTTGAATGGGCTTGTTTGTTTTTTTCTTGTAAATCTGTTGTAGTTCTTTGTAGATTCTGGATATCAGCCCTTTGTCAGATGGGTAGATTGCAAAAATTTTTTCCCATTCTGTTGTTTACAGGCTCACTCTAATGACTGTTTCTTTTGCTGTGCAGAAGCTCTCGAGTTCAGTTAGATC
Organism: Cebus imitator; assembly: GCF_001604975.1. Classification (NCBI taxonomy): domain Eukaryota; kingdom Metazoa; phylum Chordata; class Mammalia; order Primates; family Cebidae; genus Cebus; species Cebus imitator. The sequence goes on from NW_016107331.1 coordinate 10,664,988, forward strand.
CCATTTGTCTATTTTGGCTTTTGTTGTCAATGCTTTTGGTGTTTTGGTCATGAAGTCTTTGCCTATGCGTATGTCCTGAATGGTTTTGCCTAGATTTTATTCTAGGGATTTTATGGTGTTAGGTCTTATGTTTAAGTCTTTAATCCATCTGGTGTTAATTTTAGTGTAAGGTGTGAGGAAAGGGTCCAGTTTCTGCTTTCTGCACATGGCTAGCCAGTTTTCCCAACACCATTTATTAAACAGGGAATCCTTTCCCCATTGCTTGTTTTTTTCAGGTTTGTCGAAGACCAGATGGTTGTAGATGTGTGGTGTTGTCTCCAAGGCCTCTGTTCTGTTCCATTGGTCTATATCTCTGTTTTGGTACCAGTAACATGCTGTTTTGATTACTGTAGCCTTGTAGTATAGTTTCAAGTCCAGTAGTGTGATGCCTCCTGCTTTGATCTTTTTGTTTAGAATTGACTTGGCTATGTGGGCTCTCTTTTGGTTCCATACGAAGTTTAAGGTGTTTTTTTTCGAGTTCTGTGAAGAAGATCATTGGTAGTTTGATGGGGATAGCGTTGAATCTGTAAATTACTTTGGGCAGTGTGGCCATTTTCACAATATTGATTCTTCCTAACCATGAACACGGAATGTTTCTCCATCTGTTTGTGTCCTCTCTTATTTCATTGAGCAGTGGTTTGTAGTTCTCCTTGAAAAGGTCCTTTACATTTCTTGTTAGTTGTAATCCTAGATATTTTATTCTCTTTGTAGCAATTGTGAATGGCAGTTCGTTCTTGATTTGACTCTCTTTAAGTCTGTTACTGGTGTATATGAATACTTGTGATTTTTGCACATTGATTTGGTATCCTGAGACTTTGCTCAAGTTGCTTATCAGTTTCAGGAGATTTTGGGCTGAGACAATGGGGTCTTCTAAATATATAGTCATGTCATCTGCAAATAGAGACAATTTGACTTCCTCCTTTCCTAATCGAATAGCATTTATTTCTTATTCTTGCTTGATTGCTCTGGCTAGAACTTCCAATACTATATTGAATAGGAGTGGTGAGAGAGGGCATCCTTGTCTAGTGCCAGATTTCAAAGGGAATGTTTCCAGTTTTTTCCCATTCAGTATGATATTGGCTGTTGGTTTGTCGTAAATAGCTTTTATTATTTTGAGATACGTTCCATTGATATCTAGTTTATTGAGGGTTTTTAGCATAAAGGGCTGTTGACTTTTGTCAAAGGCCTTCTCTGCATCAAGTGAGATAATCATGTGGTTTTTGTCTTTGGTTCTGTTTATGTGGTGAATTACATTTATAGACTTGTATATGTTGAACCAGCCTTGCATCCCCGGGATGAAGCCTACTTGATCATGATGGATAAGCTTTTTGATGTGCTGTTGCAATCAGTTTGCCAGTATTTTATCGAAGATTTCTGCATCTATGTTCATCATGGATATTGGCCTGAATTTTCTTTTCTTGCTGAGTCTCTGCCGGGTTTTGGTATCGGGATAATACTGATCTCATAAAATGATTGGGAAGGAGTCCCTCTTTTTGGATTCTGGAATTATGTATTACACAGCATTTTGTAAACTTTTAACAACGAAATACCATAATAATGTGATTCTGGACACTGTGGTTAAATAATTACTACTATCTTGATAGCTACTCAGAATAATGTAGTTAAAGTATTATTCTAAATTCTATAATTAAATAATTAGACTTGTCTTGCTTGCACGCTACTTTTCTTATTAGCTCTGTTTTTCTTCATTTTTTTCTTTCTGAGACAATCCTGAGATATCTCTGCAATGTTCTGGGGTTTTATTCTTGTTTGTTTTTGTTTTTTGGTTCTCGGATATTTTTACTGTTTCCTAGAGAGGGATCATTTCATTTTTCAAAGATTTTCTTTTCTGCTTTTTCCTTTTTTTTTCTTTTCTGATTCTTTTATAAATTTTTAACTAAATATACATAATGCCAAATTACCGTTAGCCTTTTTTAAGTGTACAGTTCAGTAATGTTAAGTGTATTCTCAATGTTAAGAATGTTCTGGGTATTGGTTCATTTTCTTTTTTATTTTTATCCATGTATCCCCCCAAAATATAAAGCAAAGATGATTTTTTTTTTATTCCAGAGAATTATTAAGGAGAGGGTATTTCTCTTTTGATAAACCACTTTTTCAATCATTTGGAATCAACTACATGAGACATGAATCAAAGTATTAGAAGTAATTTTGAACTAAAATGATTAGAAACAAAAACCAAGCTTGGAGAAGCATAGAGCTAAAATACAGTTATGTGCCTCTTGTATGGTACTTGTCTTATGAGATAAGTATGTAAATAAACTGCCTCTAAGGGAACAAAATTTGTGTTACTTAATCCATGTCTTAAAGTCTATATGTCTCAGGTACAGAAGCATCTCATGCCTTCATTTAAGAGTTGTTCCTCACTTTAAGGGCAAAAACACTACAAGCTACAAATAGAATACATGAGATTGAGAAAGAGGGACTCTTGTAGGCAATATTGGCTCTATATTGAAAAAGGTTACATGTGGAAAGAAACAAAAAAATCATGAAAATCAAACACAATAATACTATAAATAAACAGAAAAAAAGTGAGCGTATTGTTAAGGAATAAAAATGTGCTTCACATCTCAAAATTCCTAGGGGTTATCATAAAGCTAAAAAACATTGTGACAACTGACATATAACAATGTTTTCAGTATATTCTACTTTCAAATATAAGGGCTGAAAATAAATTCATACTAAGATGTCTATGTTTTGGTATTGAGAAGTTTAACTGATATACTGCATCCTAGAAGCCTTTCCTCTAAAAAATAAAGTGGCTTTTGCTTTATTTTTACTCCATTGTTTAAATTTTCGTCACTTTACACCAATGTAGGAGACAGACTTATGCAAGGAGTTTGCACCATAATCATTATTTTTCCAAAACCAAATGTCACATAACTATTTACTCTAGTTTTCCAATTAAAAAAAAATCACAAATGCCAATAATGAGAAGCCTATAATTTCAAAGTGTATTTTTCCCCAAATGCTGACATTCAGTTATAAAATTTTACTGGACATGTAGCATTGGAAGAAGATGACAAAGGTAAACACTAAAGAAAAGTCTGGAGAGATCAGACTAAAAATGCTTCAAGACATTCACTGGGAAATGACCTAAGTCATTCACGGGAAATTTTGTCTCAAGTAGATGCCACTGGGCAAATAACAAAGCCTTAAAAGGAAAATACCAATAAAATTTGAGACTATGAACTGTGTGAGGTCAAGAATCCTGGCGCTCTTCAGCACTATATTGCCAATGCCTGTCATATGGAGCAAGGAAGGTTTGAGGCAACATTAGGACCTGGCCTGGATGCTTTCCACACACTATTTTCCTTCTCGTTTTCTCAGTTTTCCAGTGACCTAAGAAAATATCACACAGGAAGCAAGCATAGTTCCTTTCTAGGTTTTAGGTAATTTATTGTAACAGATCCTGTAGCTCTAAAATGGCATTTTTTAAAATTAGCTCACCAAACCTGCCCAGAGTTATTGTAACAAACCTTTATGAGACATTTCAATGAGCACACCAGCACCATACTACTTGCTGTGTACACAGAGCATTACTTTTGTCCCAGCCTGCCCTATGTCTGCTTTGAATACATTCAATGAAAGAAATTTCAGAACCTGGGAAGAACAAAAACTGCCTGTATTCAATGTTGCAAACTGGAATATGAATTAATGGCATTTTTCATTCTTGTCTTTTCCAAAATATGTTGAGTGTCTATTATTACCAGTGACTGCTGAACACTGGAAATACACTGGAGAAGAAAACAGAGTCTTGTCTTATGAATCTTAGACTTTGATATGGAAGATAGGCCCTCCAAAAGCAAGAAGATGAACAAATAAGAAAAATTAGGAGAGGTACTAAAGGAAATATAGAGGACTGAAATGAGAATAACAGAAGAAGGTAAATTGGAATATAACTTAGCCAAGAGAGGCTTTCCTGAAGAGGTAACATTTAAGCTAAAATTTGAAGAATGATACAAAGCTCAGACTGAAAAGAGATTGATGAAGACCACCCTCTGAAGCAGAAAGGAGCTTGCCATGTTAAGGAATTGCAACAAGACCAGGACTGCTGAAACCTAGTGAAGAGGCCATATAAAGAGTGGGGTTTTTCTCTTAAAAGCTTTGAGAAGCCATTGAAGGGGGTTCAAGAAGGGATTTACATACCAAATTTATAAGACTTACTTATATAGATTTTCTTAGCTCCTAAATTAAATAAATACTGCTAATTTAAATTTGATGTACTCTAACATTTTCTATAATGTATTTGAAAAAAAGTTTTTACTAACTTTTATTGCTTGAATCTATTTACGCTAAAGTAAAACTCCATTTGAATGGCTGCCTTCCAAAGATCACCCTTTACTGATCTCTCATAAAACTCACATCACAACCACTTACATCCTAGCTGGGAGCCCTGTTTTCCCTTTGTTCTCTTCATAAGCATAGAGATATACAGTTCCCACTGTAATATGACAAAGTACATTAACAATCTGTACCAAGGGGCTCTATTTGTTGTGCTGGCAGTTTTTGCTCTTCCTTTCACCTCCTTAATGAGGTCCAGTTCCACTCACTGATGTCCTATAGCCGTCAGACAAACCAACATCACAAGTTCTGCCAGGAATCAAAAATAACATTAATTGCCTTCTATATTGTGTATCTATATTTAATGATAATGGATAATATCTCCAATGACTTTTTTTCAAAATTTGTTTCTCCATTTCCCCTTCATTTGGAAAGCTGCCTTCCTGAGAATCTGCCTACATAGCTTGTTTTAAGAATGTAAAGGCTGGTTCACCGTGCAAGTCTTATATGAAAGTTGGTACACGTAAGTGCTTTAAAAGATCCTGATTTTACCACCTGGAATGACAATGAGTCTCACAGAATTGTTCAGGAGAGTTCTCTGTACAATCCCCAATGGGGAACACATGCTGCTAATATGATTCTGCTCATGGACTCATGGATATCCTAGCACTTCCTCAAGGGAGCAGGATCCTTTCCTCAGGGCATAGGACATTTCAGAAAAGTTATAGAGGGAGATACCTTTCTCTTCTACATCTGCAAGGCTACATACTTTATACCTTCTAGTACCTGTTAATCCTCACCTGTGGTACAGTTCTGATTTTCCTAGACTTTTCAGCTCTATAGTTTTTCTGAAGTCACATGGAATGGTGCCAGACCAAGGTATAGGGCATCACGTCTTCACCACTCCTCTGCAGACTCTTATGACTCAGCATGCCCTAAGCTAGACTATCATCTCACCGTCATAACTTTCTGAAGATACAGAATGAGATAATCTATACAAAAATATATTGAAAGATACAAAGTGGTGTGCAAACTTGTGGTACTAAAACCATGGTTTATTTATCTTTGTATTCCCAATATCTAACACACTACTTGGTATACAGCAGGTTCATAGAAGATTTTATATATATTTTATATATATATATATATGTGTGTGTGTGTATATATATATGTGTATAAGATTTTATATACATATGTGTGTATATATACATACATACACACACACATACATACACACACACATATATATACACACACATACATATATACATATATATACACATGTATACATATATATAGTTCTATATATAACTGTACATGAACATATATAAACACACATAAAGAGAGACAAAGAGGGTGAATAAATCTAATAAGTACATTTGAGTATTGACAGGCAGATTTAGTTATCCTTTTTCTCTTACTTCCTATTTTATTTTTATCATGACAAAAGTATTTAGTATTTGTCTTTGGTGTTACCACATTTCGCCTATTCCATGAGCCTCTCATGTTACCCCAGCTTCCCCCAATATACAAACATATACTATGCCCAAGGCCTTTCTTGCTGGCACATGGTATTCACCAAATAATCCTGAGCCCCTCAGTTCTGCTATCACCAACCTTTTCCTTCCCACTTTCCCATCAGCTATTAAGTGGAAGAGCAGAAATTGAAGTCCAGGTCTGTCTGTCTCTAAAGGTCTTTTCACTAATCTCTGTTCTTTCCCAAAACATTCCTGGTTCTGATGACTCGATATTGCTGGAAGGACCTCCCTCTCATTTTGCTCTTCATGAGGCACTGCCTCTCCTTCTGTGAGTGAAGCCAGTACTACTTAGAAGTCACCTTTCTATGTCAGAAAGCAAGTGGGTCAAACTTTTAGAAACAAGTTTCGGGTGTCAAACTGAAACAAAAGCAAAGTGCAGATTCAGCTGGGAACACAAATCCTCTCCTGAAATCATCCTCTGTCGTTCATTCTTGTACCCTTAAGCCAGTGAGTGTGAGTTTTGGACTTGAGAAGTCTTAGAGATACAGGAGTTGTGTTATCACCCCATGGCTCAGGAGCTGCCCCTGAGGAGTCACACACTGCTTCTGTCAAAGCAGTCAGCAAGGAGGCAAAAGTCACCAAATACACAGAGAGCTCAGTATCAGCGATGGTGTGCAGCTTTTCCCTGTTTTTCTGAAGGACTCATCAAGGCCATCACCAACTGGAACACAAAGAATTTAGGATGGATTTGTTTAAGTACCTAGAGTACACAAGTTGTGGGAAAGTGAAATTGCCCGGTGGTAGCATAAAACAGGGGCTTCCCAATTTTTTATTTATTAAGAAAAGAAAAAAAAATCTCACTTCTCTAAAGTTTTATCAGGTTGGAATGGAGAAAATACTGCAACAGACTACGACAAGATAAAGATCACTCCTACCAGGCCAGGCACAGTGGCTCACACCTATAATCACAGCACTTGGGGAGGCCAAGGAGGCAAGCTAATCTCTTCAGTTCAAGAGACCAGCCTGGGCAGCATAGTGAAATGTCATCTCCATTTAAAAATACAAAAATTAGGCTGGGCGCTGTAGCTCCCAGCACTTTGGGAGGCTAAGGCAGACAGATCACTTGAGGTCAGGAGTTCGAGACCAGCCTGGTCAACCTGGAGAAACTCCATCTCTACTAAAAATACAAAAATTAGCTGGGCATGGTAGTGGGTGCCTGTAATCCCAGCTACTCAGGAGGCTGAGGCACAAGAATCACTTCAACCCAGAAGATGAAAGTTGCAGTCAGCCGAGATCACACCACTGCATTCCAGCCTGAGCCACAGACCAAGACTCTGTCTCAAAAAAAAAAAAAAAAAAAAAAAAAAAAAAAAAAAAAAAAAAAAAAAAAAAAAAATCGTTGGGCATTATGGTGCACATCTGTATTCCCAGCTACTGTGGGGAGTGCGGGAGGGGGCTGAGGTGGGTGGATCACCTGAGCCCAGGAGGCCCAGGCATCACTGAGCTATGATCCAGCCACTCCAACTCCAGCCTGGTGATAGAGACAGACGCTGTCTCAAAAAAAATAATAATAATCCTCCCAAACACAACCCCAGGGCCCCTCCCAAACCCATGCCTACAACTTAAGGAATTGTAATTGCAACAAACAGCCATTATATGTGTGGAACCTATCAGTAAAATTTGATGTGTTGGTTAGAGACCTCTTAAATAAAATATATTTCTTAGGAGAAGTTTAAGAAAAGGTATACACAGTTTTCTCAAATGTTTGAAATTCTGTCTTATTTAAAAGTAGAAAGGGAACTTCACTAGGTAAATTTTGAAATTCTTTGCTAATCTAAATATATGTAAAATAGAAATATATGAGACGTTTTTTCTGAATATTTCTGTTGTTAATAATTATATTCTGTGAAGCTAAAACAAGATAAATGCTACAACAGGAGAGATGTTTTGAAATCTAGAGTTTTCCAAGATGCTATCTGAATTGGTTGTATAAGCTAGTAATTTCAAGCCAAAGATATTCTAGGGAGATAATTGAACATAGCCATGTGTTTGCTTTCCAATACCTTGAGCATTATCTGTTAGAAATTATATGACTCAGTTCAAAAAAGTTATATAAATATTTATATTATTGAAATTAATTTCAAATTTAACATATAGAATGCTAACTCCTACTTGAGTTTATTAAATGTCTTCTATTTTTAGTACAGCATAACTGTTTAATAGCTGGTGTTAGGTACCCAAACTGCACTGCATTGCTGGGGGGAGGGGCCTACTAAAAAGAGTAGTACAATAGACATACATTTTTATAGGACTTGTTTATCTATCCTCCCTGGAAGACAGCATTGCAATGAGATTTTATTTTTTGCTCTCATCCAGGGCTAGAACTTTATCTGGTCCCTGCCAGAGCTGAGCTCTGCTAGTTCCAGAAGGAAATCCTGTAAGTGGTTTAGTAAATGCTAAATGGAAACTCTGGGATATCTAACTACATGAAATTCAAAAGTAATAGCTTAGTAATTCAAAAAAGAACCTCTGTGTCTCTCATGACTGCATGTTAGGCTAAATAAAAGATCTCTATGGTTTTAGCAGCTCAAATCCCACCCTACTTTCCGCAATCTTAAGCAATGTCTTCTCAGCAGCATTAACAAAAGCAGTGTGAAATCTTTGCCTATTTCCTCATGGAAGGGCTCAACCCTCACTTACATGTGTTTGTTTCTTTGGACTCTGATCAAAACAGTTTCTGAAATAAGTGTCTAGTCATATCATTACACATAAAAATAGTTGGTTTTGTTTTTGTTTTTATTTTTGTTTTTGTTTTGCCTGCCTGCAGACATTATGTCTTCAACACCTAAAGGGCTTCGGCAAAACACTCTTTGCTCTTCAGTCAATCATAAATTTGACTCAAAAATGGCAGTTCGATTTGGCTTCAGCTATACAAATTAAACCAAAACCTCCGTAACAAGAAGAGTGTTTTGCAGAATGGAATAGGGAAAACAATAGCTTTTTCCTTTAATGAAAAAAATTATGAACCTCTTAAATGGAGTTTAATACAAGTGATCTGAATTAGGTTTTAGCTTCAATCTCAGATACTTTTCCTTTTTAGGAAAAATATAAGACACAAGAAATAATAGTTATTTGCCTAAAATTACATTGAAAATTATTTAGTTTAAGCTTTCCCAGAAAGTCTGCAACTGATTCTCTAACTCAAAATTTTACTTGAGTAGGTAAGGCACTAAAGCAAAGTTAATTCTACTTAGCACTCATTTTAGTCACAACACTGTCCATATTAAATGGAGCTCAACTGTCTATATTTTAAAGTATCATACATTATCTTAAAATAAGTAGAATAACACTTCAGATATCTAGAACTCAACTATACAGAAAACTTATCTATCAAGAATATAAACAAGAATTCTAGAAGTTTCTAAGCAGCCCAAAGAGATGCCACAAAATCTATAAACATAGCATACATCTAATATTTCAGGGTGAGGAAGAGATTTGCACCCTTTCTCTCTAGTTTTTCTTGCCAAGGAACTATGCATGAAAGGAACAACTGGGTGGGAAATGAACAAAGTATTAGTTTTAAAAGGTCCATCTGGTCTCTCTTTACAATCCCCCTATAAACTTTTCTCTTTAAGAGCAAAATTCAAACATGAGGACTCCAACAAGAATCCTGTTCTAAAACTAAGATTTGGGAGTCTCAGAATAGACCAAACATGGTGCAGTCATAGATGCAGAAAAGCTGAAACAGAAAGAGACAATGCAGGAGTTAGCACTAGTGAGCCAGGTCTGTTTCTGGAGCCTATTTGATCTGTTTAATACAAGGAAGTCAGAGGTTCTAGGGATAGGATATGGAAATCCACGGGTAATGACATTAGAAGTATAGTGACACTCTCTACTTTAAAATGTGACCCAATAAATGATGTGTTTTAATCAATAAAATTATCTACTCCTCCCATAGTACATGAACGAGGAAGAAAATAATAAAACCAGCTTGCTCCAACAATTTCCTTAACACATTGCATTGAAAGTAATAGCATAAACTATGATAACTTTTGCACCACCTTAATATTAAGCTAAGACTCAGCCTAAGGTAATACGGAATGTGCAAACTATGGTAGAGAGAAGAGAGAAGATCAATAGGAGAACCATTTGAAAGTCAGGTCCATGGATAGCAAGGAACACTGAGAGTGTGGCTGAAACAGAATGAAGTGTAACAGACATTTGTGCATGCCCTTAAGCATAACCCTATGAACTCATAGTGGAGACAAAATATCTCTGGGGCCCCTGCACGTTTCAGAGTTTTAGGAGTCAATGTATTTTCTAACTTTATGCTTTAGTTGTATGGTGAAGTCATATAAATGTTTATATGAAATAGTGTGTAGCATAACAATACCAGTTAATTTATATTTGTATACATTCAAGGTTTCTTTGGTAAATACGTAGATGGATAGATGATAGAAAATATAGGTAGATAGGATTTTGTGAGTAGGTAAATTCAATATTTATTTAGTCATTATTGGGAACTAGAACAAACTAAATAGAAGAATTCAAGTGTTAAAATTCTTAGTTTCTTATAATTACATGTCTTCATTTTCTGTATTTTCCATGTACAAATATGTCTGGCAGGCTCAGTTCTCTTATGATCTGAACCCTATATATGCTTTACAATTGGGCTGTAATGCATAGCTACCTAGGTTCTAATAAAATTCTCTATATATGTCATACATTAAACTCATCCAAGAAATCATTATGGATTTCTCCTGTGCAGAATGATTTATCTTGTGGGTTGTACAGGCCAGATTTTAATTTTGACTTGTATTGTTTCCTACATGGTAATTAAATAGAAAATTTAATCTAAATACAAAGAAAATTTTAGACAGAGAGAAAGAGAATCAAAAATAGAAGTCCACCTGTGGTTTCCCAAAGCATGTAATAACTATATTTTTATATATTTGTATTCCACATTATCTACTTTTTTTGTCCCTGATAAGAAGACGGATAATAGAGAATTAACTTTTTAAAATCCCAGTTGACTAACACAATAGCAACCATCAGATTGTGAAACTCTGAAGTAATTATAATTCAGCTTTCTCAGGCATTTTCACTGTGTCCAATTATGCATATCACTGATAAAATGCCAAAAACATATCTTCATAAACTTGAATTCATGGGTAAAATAGTACAGCCTTTGGAGACAAAAGTTAAGCATACCATACTCTGCTGTTTTGGCCTGAGTAGTTGAAATCCATGAATCCGTGGTTTGAACTTCTCTTTAAAAGATGATATCTATGGGATGTAAACAAAAATAGGTTTAATTTGTTCTGAATATTATCTACAGTTGAGGTAGCAAAAATTCACATAGGTCATTAAAGGAAAGGAGACACTTTTCAAACCCAAATCATCTAAGTATCAATGCGCCAGTTCTAGAATACCAATAATCATAAAGATGTGTTACCCTAAAAATATGTGACGCCTATCACCAATTGTTATTTGTTGATTTGTTCATTCTTTGCTCTTTATGGAGAGAATCAGTCTAATACACCCAAAATTACCAAAAGAATTTAAGTGATTCATTTATTTCTCTCTTTTTCTCTTTTGAGAACATAATTTCTAAGGTTTTATCATGTCTAGGTTGGTACTTTCAAAATTTACAATCTTGGCACCAAAGTTGGCCAGCAATATATTTTTATTTTCTTATGGGTCTGTTTGGTACTAGATACATTCAGCTTTCTCAGCCCTGTTAGGCTCACGTTATTTCAAAACACACCTGTTCATTGTAGAAATTTTGGAATATCGTACCGCTCTTGAGTCACCCCATGTATGCTAATTCAGTTTCTTGTAAACATGAAATGTATGCAATAAAGCAGTCAACTAAAATAAGACTGATAATCAAATCTTTCCCTTTAGATACTATACCACTTTCTTTCCAAAGAGCATTTAAGTAGTGGGGTCTCATTACCCTGTCTAAAGAACTGGTCAATAATTGAAAAAAAGTTTCTCAGCCTTAATATTAGTATCTCAGAGAACTGGGTAATCTTAAACTGAAAAGAACCATGACAAAAAAAAAATAGAAAATCTGAGGTTTATAAAATGGACAGATTGACAATATCAGAGGCAAAATGTGTAGCTGGCCAAGTAAAAGATGAATGTATTCTGTATTATTTCCTTGAGCAGTGGTTTCTAGTTCTCTTTGAAGAGGTCCTTCACTTCCCTTGTTAGCTGTATTCTTAGGAATTTTATTCTCTTTGTAGCAATTGTGAATGGGAGGTCATTCATGATTTGGCTCTCTGCTTGTATATTTTTGGTGTATAGGAATGCTTGTAATTTTTGCTCATTGATATTGTATCCTGAGACTTTGCTGAATTTGCTTATCTGCTTAAGGAGCTTTTGGGCTGAAACAATGGGGTTTTCTAAATATAGAAACATGGCTTCTACAGAGACAGTTTGACTTCCTCTCTTCCTATTTGAATATCCTTATTTCTTTCTCTTGTCTGATTGCCCTGGCCAGAACTTCCAATACTTCAAATGTTAAATAGGAGTAGCGAGACAGGACATCCTTGTCTTGTGCCAGTTTTCAAGGGGAAATGCTTGTTGCTTTTGCCCACTCATTAAAATATTGGCTGTGGCTTTGTCATAAATAGCTCTTATTATTTTGAGATGTGTTCCATCAGTACCTAGATTATTGAGAATTTTCAACATAAAGGAATATTGAATTTGCAAAGGCCTTTTTCTGTGTCTATTGGGCCTATCATGAGGGTTTTGTCTTTAGTTCTGTTTATGTGATGAATTACGTTTATTGATTTGCATAGGTTGAACCAGCCTTGCATCCCCGGATGAAGCCAACTTGATTGTGTTGGATGAGCTGTGCTGCTGGATTCAGTTTGCCAGTATTTTATTGAGGATTATTGCATCAGTATTTATCAAGAATATTGGCCTGAAGTTTTCCTTTTTTGCTGTATCTCTTCCAAATTTGGGTATCAGGTTGATGCTGGCCTCATAAAATGAGCTAGGGAGAAGTCTCTCCTTTTCAATTGTTTGGAATAGTTTCAGAGGAAATGGTATCAGCTTCTCTGTGTACCTCTGATAGAATTCAGCTGTAAATCCAACTGGTCCTGAGCTTTTATTGGATAGTAGGCTACTTATTACTGCCTCAATTTCAGAAACTTGTTGGCCTATTCAGGGATTCAACTGCTTCCTGGTTTAGTCTTGGAATAGTGTTATATGTCAAGGAATTTATCCATTTCTTCTAGATTTTTTAGTTTATTTGCAAAGAGGTGTTTATAGTATTCTCTGATGGTTGCTTGTATTTCTGTGGGGTCAGTGATGACATCCCCTTTATCATTTTTTGTGTGTATCTCTTTAATTCTTCTCAATGGAAAATCATTTCATGCTCATGGATAGGAAGAATCAATTTTGTGAAAGTGGTCATACTGCCTAAAGTAATTTATAAATTCAATGCTATATCCATTAAACTACTATTGGAAGCATCATGCTACCACAGTTAAAACTATACTGCAAGTCTACAGTAACCAAAATAGCATGGTACTGGTAGCAAAACAGACACATAGACCAATGGAACAAAATAGAGATCTCAGAAACAAGATCACACATCTACAACCATCTGATCTTTGGCAAACTGGCAAAAACAAGCAATGGGGAAAGGATTCCCTATTTAATAAATGGTGCTGGGAAAACTGGCTAGCCATATGCAGAAAATTGAAACTGGACCACTTCTTTACACTTTATACAAAAATTAACTCAAGATGGATTAAAGACTTAAATGTAAAACCCAAAACTATAAAAACCCTGGAAGAAAATCTAGGCAATACCATTTAGGACATAGGCACTGGAAAAGATTTCATGACGAAAACATCAAAGCAATTGCAACAAAAGCAAAAATTGACAAATGGAATCAAATTAAACTAAAGAGCTCTGCACAGCAAAAGAAATTATCATCAGAGTGAACCTACAGAATGTGAGAAAAATTTCACAATCTATATATCTGACAAAGGCCTACTATCCAGAATCTACAAGGAACTTGAACAAATTTACAAGAAAAAAACAAACAACCCCTTCAAATATTGGGCAAAGTATATGAACAGACATTTCTCAAAAGATACACATGCCAACAAAGTTATGAAAAAAAGCCCAACATCACTGATCATTAAAGAAATGCAAATCAAAACCACAATGAGATACTACCTCACACCAGTTGGAATCATGATTATTAAAAAGTCAAGAAACAACAGATGCTGGTGAGGTTATGGAGAAACAGGAATACTTTTACACTGCTGATGAGAATATAAATTAGTTCAACCATTGTGGAAGAGAGTATGGCAATACCTCAAAGATCTAGAACCAGATATACCATAGGACTCAGAAATCCCATTACTGGGTACAAACCCAAAGGAATATAAATCATTCTGTTACAAAGATACATGCATGCATATGTTCATTACAGCACTATTCACAATAGCATATGCGGAATCAATCCAAATGCCCATCAATAATAGACTGGATAAAGAAAATGTGGTACATACACACCATGAAATACTATACAGCCATAAAAAGGACCAAGATCATGCCCTTTGCAGGGAGATGGATGGAGCTGGAAACCATCATCTTTAACAAACTAACACAGAAACAGAAAACCAAATATATCATGTTCTCACCCATAAATAGAAGCTGAACAATGAGAACATATGGATGCAGGGAGAGAAACAACACACAGTGGGGCCTGTTGGGGAGGAAGGGAGCATCAGGATAAATAGCTAATGCATGTGGGGCTTAATACCTAGGTGATGGGTTGATAAATGCAACAATCCACCATGGCACACATTTACTTACTTAACAAACCTGCACATCCTGCACATGTATCCTGGGAAATAAATTTTTTAAAAAATTAAAATTAAAATAAGATAATTTCACATGAAAGAAAAGAAAGATGAATAAATCCCAGGCATTATTCCAATAATGTTTAAGATAAGTATTCATTTTGAGAAAAGTTACGTTTGAATGCACTAAGCTGTAGTGTCACAACTCGTTTTTTTCTCATTGTATTCCACATATCAGATGATACTTATATAAGCCACACAATTCCATGGGAAAAGATTGTTGGAAAAACAGGTTTAAAAAAAAAAGAGAAAAGAAAAATCAGAAAAATACTGGTTTTTAAACTTAACATGAAATTCAAAAAAAGTTTTTAAAGCATGAGAATTGGAGGGAGGGCAAGATGGCCAAATAGGAACAGCTTCGGTCTGCAGCTCCCAGCAAGATTGATGCAGAAGGCGGTTGATTTCTGCATTTCCAACTGAGGTACCCAATTCATCTCATTGGGACTGGTTGGACAGTGGGTGCAGTCCTTGGAGCCAAGAAGTGTGGGGCATCACCTCACCTGGGCAGTGTAAGGGGTCAGGGGATTTCTCCCTCCCCTACCCAAGGGAAGCCTTAAGAGACTATACTGGGAAGAACAGTGCATTCCAGCCCAGTTACTGGGCTTTTTTCACAGTCTTCACAACAGGCAGACCAGGACATTCCCTCAGGTGTCTATGCCACCAGGGCCCTGGGTTTCAAGCACAAAACTGGGCAGTCATTTGGGCAGACACCTAGCTAATGGCAGGAGTTTTTTTTTTCCACACCCCAGTGGCATCTACAACATTATCAAGACAGAACTATTCACTACCCTAGAGAGGGGGCTGAAACCAGGGAGATGAGTGGTCTGGCTCGGTGGGTCCCAACCACAGAGCCCAGCAAGCTAAGTTCCACTGGCTTGAAATTCTCACTGCCAGTACAGCATTCTAAGGTCAGCCTGGGATGCTCAACCTTCATGGGGGGAGGGGTGTTCACCATTGCTGAGGCTTGAGTAGGCAGTTTTACCCTCACAGTGTAAACAAAGCCTCCAGGAAGTTTGAACTAGGCAGAGCCCACTGCAGCTCAGCAAGGCAGCTGTGGCCAGACTGCCTCTCTAGATTTTTCCTCTCTGGGCAGGGCATCTCTGAGAAAAGGCCGTAGCCCCAGTCCCCCTCCCTGGTACAGAGCACCTGGAGGAAGGGATGGCTGTGGGCACAGCTTCAGCAGACCTAAATGTCCCTGACTGATAGCTCTAAAGGGAGCAGCATATCTCCCAGCACAGCATTCAAACTCTGATAAGGGACAGACTGCCTCCTCAAGTGGGTCCCTGACCCCCGTGTATCCTGACTGGGAGACACCTCCCAGTAGGATCCAACAGACACCCACATACAGGAGAGCTCTGGCTGGCATCTGGTGGGTGTCTCTCTGGGACAAAGCTTCCAGAGGAAGAAATGGGCAGCAATCTTTACTGTTCTGCAGCCTCTGCTGGTGATACCCAGGCAAACAGGGTCTGGAGTGAACCTACAGGAAACTCCAGCAGACCTGCAGCAGAGGGGCCTGACTGTTAGAAAGAAAACTAACAAACAGAAAGCAATAGCATCAACATCAATGAAAAGGAAGTCCACTCACAGACCCCATCCAAGGTCACCAATATCAAAGACCAAAGGTAAACAAATCCACGAAGATGGGGAAGAACCATTGAAAAAGGCTGAAAATTCCAAAAGCCAGAACACCTCTTCTCTTTCAAAGGATTACAACTCCTCACCAGCAATGGAACAAAACTGGGAAGATAATGATTGTGATGAATTGACAGAAGTAGGCTTCGGAAGGTGGGTAATAACAAACTCCTTCGAGCTAAAGGAGCATGTTCTAATCCAATGCAAGGAAGCTAAGTACCCTGAAAAAAGGTTAGACAAATTGCAAACTAGAATAACAAGTTTACAGAAGAATATAAATGATCTGATGGAACTAAAAAACACAGCACAAGAACTTTGTGAAGCATACACAAGTACCAATAGCCGAATTGATCAAGTGGAAGAAAGGATATAAAAGATGGAAGATCAACTTAATGAAATAAAGCTTGAAGACAAGATTACAGAAAAACGAGTGAAAAGAAATGAACAAAGCTTCCAAGAAATATGAGACTATGTGAAAAGACCAAATCTGCATTTCATTGGTGTACCTGAAAGTCACAGGGAGAATGGAACCAAGTTAGAAAACACTCATCAGGATACTGTCCAAGAGAACTTCCCCAACCTACAAGGCAGGCCAACATTCAAATTCAGGAAATACAGAGACCACAAAGATACTCCTTGAGAAAAACAAGCCCAAAACACATAATCATCAGATTCACCAAGGTTGATATGAATGAAAAAATGTTAAAGGCAGCCAGAGAGAAAGTTAGGTTACCCACAAAGGGAAGCCCATAAAACTAACAGAGGATCTTTCTGCAGAAACCCTACAAGCCAGAAGAGAGTGGGACCAATATTCAACATTCTTCAGGAAAAGAATTTTCCACCCAGAATTTCATATTCAACCAAACTAAGATTCATAAGCAAAGGAGAAATAAAATCCTTTACAGACAAGCAAATGGTGAGAGATTTTGTCACATCAGACTTGCCTTACAAGAGCTCCTGAAGGAAGCACTAAATATGGAAAGGAACAACCTGGACCAGCCACTGCAAAAACGTACCAAATTGTAAAGACCATCAATGCTAAGAAGAAACTGCATCAACTAATGGGTAAAATAACCAACTAGCATCATAATGACAAGATCAAACTCACATATAACAATATTAACCTTAAATATAAACGGTCTAAATACCCAAATTAAAAGACACAGACTGGCAAATTCAATAGAGTCAAGACCCATCAGTGTGCTCTATTCAGAAGACACGACTTACATGCAAAGACACACATAGGCTCAAAATAAAGGGATAGAGGAATATTTACCCAGCAAATAGAAAGCAAAAGATGCAGGGCTTGCAACCCTAGTCTCTCATAAAACAGACTTTAAACCAACAAAGATCAAAAGAGACAAAGAAGGGCATTACATAACGGTAAAGATATCAATGGAACAAAAATTGCTAACTGTTCTAAATATGCATGTGCCCAATACAGGAGCAACCAGATTCATAAAGCAAGTTCTTAGAGACCTAGAAAGAGTCTTAGACTGCCACACAATAATAATGGGAGACTTTAACACCCCACTATCAATATTAGACACATAAATGAGACAAAATTAACAAGAATATCTAGGACTTGAACTCAGCTCTGGACCAAGCAGACCTAATAAAAATCCACAAAATTCTCCACCACAAATCAACAGAATATACATTCTTCTCAGCACCACATCACACTTATTCTAAAATTGACCACATAATTGGAAGTAAAGCACTCCTCAGCAAATGCAAAAGAATGGAAATCATAACAAACAGTCTTTCAGATCACAGTACAATCAAATAGAACTCAGGATGAAGAAACCCACTCAAAACTGCACAACTAAATGGAAACTGAACAACCTACTCCTAAATGACTACTGGGTAAATAAAATTAAGGCAGAAATAAATAAGTTATTTGAAACCAGTGAGCACAAAGAAACAATGTACTAGAATCTCTGGGACACATTCAAAGCTGTGTGTAGAGGGATATTTATAGGACTAAATGCCCACAAGAGAAAACAGGAAAGAGCTAAAATCAACAACCTAACATCACAATTAAAAGAAGTAGAGAAGCAAGAGCAAACAAATTCAAAAGCTAAAATAAGACAAGAAATAACTAAGATCACAGCAAAACTGAAGGAGACAGAAAAACAAAAAACCTTCAAAAAAATCAATTAATCCAGGAGCCGGTTTTTTGAAAAGATCTACAATATAAACAGACTGCTAGCCAGGCTAATAAAGAAGAAAAGAGAGAAGAATCAAATAGATGCAATAAAAAACAATAAAAAGGATATCACCACCAATCCCACAGAAATACAAATTACCATCAGAATATTATAAAGATCTTTATGCAAATAAACTAGAAAATCTAGAAGAAATGGATAAATTCCTGGACACATACACCCTCCCAAGACTGAACCAGAATGAAGTCGAATCCCTGAATAAACCAATAACATGTTCTGAAATTGAGGCAGTAATTAATAGCCTACCAACCAATAAAGAAGTCCAGGGCCAGATGGATTCATAGCTGAATTCCAGCAGAGGTACAAAGAGTTGCTGGTACCTCTCCTTCTGAAACTATTCCAAACAATAGAAGAAGAGGGACTCCACCCTAACTCATTTTATGAGGCCAGCATCATCCTGATACCAAAACCTGGCAGAGCCACAACAAAAAAGAAAGTTTCAGGCCAATGTCCCTGATGAACATTGATGCAAAAATCCTCGATAAAATACCGGCAAACTAAATCCAGCACCACATCAAAA
The DNA here is from genome assembly GCF_001604975.1 of Cebus imitator. NCBI lineage: Eukaryota > Metazoa > Chordata > Mammalia > Primates > Cebidae > Cebus > Cebus imitator. The sequence continues at coordinate 10,684,081 of NW_016107331.1, forward strand.
AGCTTGTTCACCACAATCAAGTCAGCATCATTCCTAGGATGCAAGTCTGGTTCAACATATGCGATTGAATAAATGTAATCCATCACATAAACAGAACCAATGACAAAAACCACATGACTATTTCAATACATGCAGAAAGGGTCTTCAACAAAATTCAACAACCCTTCATTCTAAGAACTCTCAATAAACTAGGCATTGTCAGAACATATCTCAAAATAATAAGAGCTATTTATGACAAAGCCACCGCCAACATCATACTGAATGGGCAAAAGATGGAAGCATTCCCTTTGAAAACCAGCACAACACAAGGATGCTCTCTGTCACCACTCCTATTCAAAATAGTACTGGAAGTTCTTGCCAGGGCAATCAGGCAAGAGAAAGAAATAAGGACTATTCAATTAAGAAAAGAGGAAGTCAAACTGTCTCTGTTTGCAGATGATATGATTTCTGTTTAGAAAACCCCATCTCAGTCCCAAATATCCTTAAGCTGATAAGCAACTTTAGCAAAGTCTCAGGATACAAAATCGATATGCAAAAATCACAAGCATTCTTATACACCAATAACAGACAAATAGAGAGCCAAATCATGAGTGAACTTCCATTCACAATTGCTACAAAGACAATAAAATACCTACGAATACAACTTAAAGGGATGTGAAGGACCTCTTCAAGGAGAACTACAGACCACTGCTGAAGAAAATAAGAAAGGATACAAACGGATAGGAGGAATCAATATTGGGAAAATGGCCATACTGCTCAAAGTCATTTATAGATTCAATGCTATCCCCATCAAGCTACCATTGACTTTATTCACAGAATTGGAAGAGTACTTTAAATTTCATATGGAACCAAAAAGCCCTCAGAGCCAAGACAATCCTAAGCAAAAAGAACAAATATAGAGGCATCACTCTACCTGACTTCAAACTATACTACAAGGCTACAGTTATGAAAGCAGCATGGCACTGGTACAAAAACAGAAATATAGACCAAGGGAAAAAATTAGAGGCCTCAGAAATAACACCACACATCTACAACCATCTGATCTTTGACAAACCTGAGGATGAGTTCATATCCTTTGCAGGGACACGGGTGAAGGTTGAAATCATCTTTCTCAGCAAACTAACTGAAGAACAGAAAACTAAACACTGCCTGTCAGGGGATTGGGGGCTGAGGGAGGGATAGCATTAGGAAAAATACCTAATGTAGATGACGGATTGATGGGTGCAGCAAACCACCATGGCATATGTATACCTATGTAAGAAACCTGCATGTTCTGCACTTGTATCCCAAAACTTAAAGTATAATAAAATAAAATTAAATTAAAATTACAATAAAGCATGAGAATTAAATCATTCTTTTATTTTTTTATTTTTGTTTTGTTTTGTTTCGTTTTCTCTGTATTGCTTCTTTTTTTTAATTTATTTTATTTTATTTTATGTATTGTACTTTAGATTCTGGGATACATGTGCAGATCATGCAGGATTGTTGCATAGGTACATACATGGCAAGGTGGTTTGCTGTCTTCATCCTCCCCATCACCTATATCTGGTATTTCTACCCTCGTTATCCCTCCACACCCTCCCCACCCTCCCCACCCCCCACTGTCCCCCCTCTAGCTGACCCCCAAACTGACCGCAGTGTGTGATATTCCCCTCCCTGTGTCCAGATATTCTAATTGTTCAACACCTGCCTATGAGTGATAACATGTGGTGTTTGGTTTTCTGTTCTTGTGTCAGTTTGCTGAGAATAATGGTTCCCAAATTTGTCTATGTCCCTAAGAAGAACATGAACTCATCGTTTTTTATGGCTGTGTAGTATTCCATGGTTTATGTGTGCCACATTTTCTTTATCCAGTCTATCGCTGATGGATATTTGGGTTGGTTCCAGTTCTTTGTTATTGTAAACAGTGCCACAATGAGCATACATGTGCATGTGTCTTTATAATAGAATAATTTATAATTCTTTGGGTATGTACCCAGTAATGGGATTGCTGGGTCAATGGAATTTCTATTTCTATGTCCTTGAGGAATCGCCACACTGTCTTCCACAATGGTTGAACTCATTTGCACTCCCACCAACAGTGTAAAAGTGTTTCTATTTCTCCACGTCCTCTCCAGCATCTGTTGTCTCCAGATTTTTTAATGATCACCATTCTAACTGGTGTGAGATGGTATCTCAATGTGGTTTTGATTTGCATTTCTCTAATGACCAGTGATGATGAGCATTTTTTCATATGTTTGTTGGCCTCATATATGCCTTCTTTTGAAAGTGTTCATGTCATTCATGTATTTTGAATGGGTTTGTTTGTTTTTTTCTTATAAATCTGTTTTAGTTCTTTATAGATTCTGGATATTAGCCCTGTTAGATGGGTAAATTGCAAAAATTTTTCCCATTCAAACAGATGGAAAAGCATTCCATGCTCATGGTTGGGAAGAATCAACATGGTGAAAACGGACATACTGCCCAAAGTAATTTATAGATTCAACGTTATCCCCATCAAGCTACCAATGACCTTCTTCACAGAACTGGAAAAAAACCACTTCAAACTTCATATGGAACCAAAAGAGAGCCTGCATAGCCAAAACAATCCTAAGCAAAAAGAACAAAGCTGGAGGAGTCATGCTGCCTGACTTCAAACTATACTACAAAGCCACAGTAAATGAAAACAGCATGGTACTGGTACCAAATCAGAAACGTAGACCAATGGAACAGAATAGAGGCCTCAGAAGCAACACTACACATCTACAATCATCTGATCTTTGACAATCCTGAGAAAAACAAGCAATGGGGAAAGGATTCCCTGTTTAATAAATGGTGTTGGGAAAACTGGCTAGCAATGTGCAGAAAGCAGAAACTGGATCCCTTTCTGACACATTACACTAAATCATACTTTTAAAGATCTCAAAAATGATTCTTAAAAGAAAAAATATATGCGGCTAATATTGTCTTTAATATGAAAACATCATTTCTTAAATATTAATTTTAACTTTTCTAGAATTCAATTCAACAAATATTAATAAATTAGTAATTATAATACTAAAGGATATTTATAAATAAATATAATTTATTTTTATTACAATATATAGAATGTGCAGGCTGTAGCCTATTTTTACATAAAAAGCATCATTCTTCTCAATAAGACAAATATCTATTTAATATTCTAAGCACCCTTACTTTATCTAGTCTCATTCTCTTTTCATTAAAAACTTATTCATGGATAAAATTTAAAAGATAATAAAGACAACTGTAATGTCAAAATTTACAACTGCTACAAAACAGCCTTAAGCACACACTATTAACCTTGTGGTAATAATGACTACTCACTAGAGGGTACTGAATTTGTGTAGTTTAGGCTCTACCTATAACTTCTGTTGCCCCTCTCAAAACATATCAAAACATACATGAGTGCAAGAGATTTCACTAGGGGAATAACACTGAATCGTTTTAGGTAGATGAAACGTTGTCATTCCCAAACTTTATACCTTTGACTATTATTAGTAATAGTGTACTTGCTGCCCAGCTCAAAGATACAGATACTCTGGTAGCTGCCTCAATTGAGAGCATTGTCATGGGACTGTTAGCTCCTGGAGCTTCCAGTATTGGTTCCTATTCATGTCCCCACCAGGATGTGGTACAAGGAGGGCACATTGTCAGCCTTCAATAACTGTGGGTGAAACTCAACCTGACCTCCATTAGGTGAACCTACCGTTGAAGAATAGTTTCCCTTAGCTAATTGCAAATGAATCCTGCCAAACAAAATTTCTTCCTCCAGACTGTCTGTCAGCACTTTTAATCCATAGTAAAGTAAGCATGCTTACAAAGGAAAATAATAGCAGCTTACTTTCGTAAAGTTTTAGAATTATTTATAAATTTTTTATAAATATGTGATATTTTGGTCTTTGAATTTTGTCTTGTCTTTATTGAAATTTCATCAATGCAGAGAGAATGGGGTGGTTGCTTACATTTCAAAGTTTTGTGTTTGTAAATGAGTATGTGTTAGAAAAAGCATTGTCTAAAAATGTCTCTGGAAGAAATCCAGCAAAAGAAAGATGTTGATTCTATGTAAACAATGACATGACAGATAAATCTTAAAATCTGGGATTCACAATTTAAATCCTGATTCTTGAGGAAGAGGGTTTTTTTCCAGTCAGGGTATCACAACTTCTTACAATTAAGATTTCCAAAACAACTTTTTAAACCTCTGGAATTTTAATAAATGGGCCCTTATTCTTCAATCCTTTTTCTCATTCAAGAAACAAAATTTTCAAATCCCTTCTCTATCTCAGTTGAATGCCTGCAATAATCAATATATAACATTAATTCACCAAATGTTTAAAAAATTCTTTTAAGTGTTTACAAAACTTTGCGAAATAAATAAAGCTACTTTTTCTTTTTTAAAACACATATTTTACCTTAGTGAAAGTGTGTAAAATACCGCAAAGGAAGCAGCAGCTTTAGATCACATTGAGATCCTTATGTCCAAAAGTAGTATGAATTTTCCCCCCTTTTATTGGTACAATTGAGTTGGAATGACTATTAAATTATGGCAAAATACAGTAACATTTTATAAAATTCCCAATTTCATACAAAAAAGCATTTCCTAAAGTTCCACAATCTCAATTGCAAATAAAATTTTGATGTCAGTGCCAGGTAAATTTTCTAAAAATGCTCTTTAGAAAAGAGATTTATTGAATGCCTTTTATTTGTTCAGCATTATGCTAAGCAATTTTCATACATTATCTAATTTAATTCTCACACCTATAGATAAATACCATTAAAGTCCTCATTTTACAGCAGAGAAAAGGAGGTTTGGAGGGATTAAGAGATTTATCCAAAATAACAGCCTTTGCATGGTAGAACTGTATTTTAAACACAGGCCATATCACTAATAATCAGAGAAACACAAATCAGAACCACACTGAGATATCATCCACGCCAATCATAATGGTTATTATTAAAAAGTCAAACAACAATGGATACTGGCAAGGATGTAAAGAAAAGAGATTGCTTACATTGCTGGGAGTGTAAATTAGTTCAGCCCTTATGCAAAGCAGTTTGGGGATTTCTCAAAGAACTTAAAACAGAATTACCATTCTACCTAGTAATCCCGTTCCTGGATGTATATTCAAAGGAAAATAAATCATTTTGCCAAAAAGGTGCTCCTATGTTCATCACAGCACTATTCACTATAGCAAAGACGTGGAATCCAACTAGCTGCTCCTCAGTGGTAGACTGGAAAAAGAAGATGTGGGACATATACACCATGGAATATTATGCAGCCATTAAAAAACAAAATCATGTCCTTTGCAGCAACATGGATGAAGCTAGAAGACACTATCCTAATGGAATTAATGCAGGAACAGAAAACCAAAGGCCACTTGTTCTCACTTATAAGTAGGAGCTAAACATTAGGTACACATGGACATAAGGATGACAACAATAGCACTGTTTATAATAGCAAAGATTTGGAACCAACCCAAATGCCCATCAATGATAAACTGGATTAAGAAAATGTGGCACATATATACCAGGGAATACTATGCAGCCATAAAAAAGGATGAGTTCATGTCCTTTGCAGGGACATGGATGAAATTGGAAACCATTATCCTCAGCAAACTGAAACAAGAACAGAAAACCAAACACTGCATGTTCTCACTCATAAGTGGGTGTTGAACAATGAGAACACATGGACACAGGGAGGGGAGCATCACATACTGGGGCTTGTCAGGGGGTGGATGGGACTAGGGGAGGGATAGCAGGGGGTTGGGGGATTGGGGAGGGATAATATTAGAAGAAATACCTAATGTAGATGATGGAGGGCTGGATGAGCAAACCACCATAGCATGTGTAAGCCTATGTAACAAACCTGCACGCTCTGCACATGTACCTCAGAACTTAAAGTATCCTTAAAAAACAGAAAAAAAAGACGACAACAATAGACACTGAAGACCACTAAGGGAGTAGAGGACTGAAAGGGGTGTGTGTTGGAAAACTACTCATTGGGTACTATCCTCACTACCTGGGTAACAGGATCATTCATAACTCAGATGTCAGCATTACACAATATATTCAGGTAATAAATCTTTACATGTATCCCTAAATCTAAAATGAAAGTTGAAATCATAAGAAAAACTCTTAGACATACATACCCCTTAAAAAAAAAAAAAAGGACTAAACCTAATCAAAAATGTGAATTAAGAAAAATATTAATTACTGCTTTAAGCAACCTGATGTCCAATGTTTTCTTTTATCTCATATCCTAGAAATGTATTTCCTTAGACTCAGTCACTTTTTTGAGAAGTTTCATATATATATATATACACACACACACACACACACACACACACACACATCACTATTTCACCCTTCCAAACCTGATAATGTTGTTATGTTACCCTCTGGCAAGGTCTACGGGAAGTGAAACCTCATAACCTTTTGGCAAACTTTCCTCTCTCTTCTTAACTGGAAATGAAAGAGTGAAAATTTGTGTTGAATGAGATCCAACCTGAGGATATGTCGACAAAAGAGAAACACATTTCAAACACTTTCTCCCCTCTTTTTCTCTGAAAATATAAAGAGGACAGTTCTCCATGGGGACTTTTCCTTTCAGAGTAACAATACTTGAAAGTTGAGGCTTCATCCACTTTTACCACCTGTTTAAAACACCCAAGTTTTCCTTGGCCTATTGCAGCAAGTGGTCTGTAAATTTGAGCAAACTCGGATTTCTTACATTCCTCCCACCTGCCACATTTTCTTAACTGAAAGCAAAACGTGTTGCAATTGTATGTATTCCCGTGAGCCTGCAGAGATTCAGTTCTAACAGACATTGCTTTACGTTTTAAAATAGGACAAAGCAGTTCTGAAAATAGTGAGGTTTTTGGGTAGATCTGTTTTTAAAAAAGACTTAAATATGGTAAAAATCAATCTAAAAACTGTTCTAGGCAGCTGAGAGGCTGGGGATAACATGAGCAAAGGGAATAAAGAGAGCTCTGAAGAGCAAGGACCAGTTGCTAATACTTAATCTCTTTAAATAATGAATTAGCTGCTCATATCTACTGTGGCTGCTAAGAGAAAGCACTTTCTTTGTGGAGTGAAGTAAAGCTTGAATACCATGAATTATTCAGTATAAAGTGTGCCAGTTAAAATGCCTTGATATTGGAAGTCAAGTGTAAGATTATCTCTTGTCTGTCAAAAAGCATCTTTACCGTGTTACTGAGCCCTAGAGGAGGGGCCCAAGGAGTGAGAAAAGAAAGGAGAAAAGCCATCCAGAAACAACATAATAAAGCACTAAGCATTCAAAACAAGCTGGGAGCAGCTTTCTTGCTACAGAGGAAGCCTCTGTTGACATGCCCTCTTCAAGCAGGTCTTACTGCTTACTGCTAAAAGTTGCTATGTCTCTCTGCCCTCCACTATGATAACAAGGTGTAGTGGCTATGTCCTTTCCATTGGAGACAATAGATATTCATTCACCAGTCATGGCTGACTTAAGGAAATACATTCCTTCCTAAGGTGTCTACTGACAGAACTATGTGATGACCTTCTGATCAATTTAGGATTTTTAAAGCAAAAGTTATTAACCACAAGGCATAATGAAATGTAGAGCATAGCAAAACTTCAGTGGATGGTATTTCATTGTCTATTGCTCTGTGAAATGTTTTCATAGTCAGCTGGATGCTTTTCTGTTTCATGAATGTTTTGCAAAATTGACCTTTTTTGGATAATGCAGAGAAATAATCTGGTACATAGAGAAATCAAAATCTTAAAGTCACTGTGCTTCTTTCAAAAATGCAGTACCTGGGATTGTATATGCTATGCTTTCAAAGAATATTCATTAAACACTAATTATATGAAGGCACTGTTCTAGGTCCTGGAAATAAAAACACAAGTTGATAGTCTTGTTCCTGAAGGTGTTTGAAATGTAGAAGAAGAAACAGATGCATAAACATTAAATTCATAAAACATCATAGATGATATGGCAGAACATTCCAAAGGAGAGAGGGGGAATTGGGCCAATCAAAGGAAGCTCATAGAAAATACAATGCTAGGGGTTAGATTTGAAGAAAGATGTTTAGGTTGGGGAAGAAGCCTGAGGATAAACAAAGACAGAGTACTGTGAAAGCCACCTGGCACATTTGGAGAACTGCAGCCATCTGGGTATAAGGGAAGCATCATCTACAGGCTTGCATGTGAAAAACAGGCTAGGCTATAGTCCAAGGGCTGACCAAGGACACCATAACCATTTGAACTGTCTTTTACTGCTTAGAGAATAAAGTTTAAACAATTCAAGGGGTTAAAGTTAGACAGAAGATGTACATCATGAGATTCTTGTTAAGAAGAAACGCTTACGGTACAGTGGGGAACAGATTAAGAAGGCACAAAGCTGGGAAGCAGGAGATGAGCTATGTTCTAAGAACCAAAGCCACTGTAGTGAAGATCGAAAGGGATGAGAAGGTTGATGGTTAAATGATTGTGAGAAATGATAGGGGCAAAGAGATTGAACTAAACTTACACGTATCCTATTCAGATAAATGGGGGAAAAGTGGTGCTATTCAGTAGGTAGAGTTAAGGTAAGAATAATAGGTTAGGCAATAAAGACAATGAGCAGGTTTTATCTATATTGGCCAGAGGTGTCTAGTAGACATTTTGATGTAATTTGGAGCTCAGGTTGGACATGGCTGAAGATGCAAACCTGAGAGTCATCAACTTACATATAGTGAATGAAGACACAACAATGGACGAATGAACCAGAAAAAACATGTAGGACCCTTGGAAAACCTGATGGTTAATGGGCAGGGAGAGGAAAAAAATAGCACAAAGAAAGTTTAAAAAAGTAGAGAAACATGAGAATATTATGAACTTGGGTTTGAAACTAAGGGAAGAGGAAGCTTTAAGAAGAAAGAAGTGATCAACAGATCCAAATATGCCTGAGAAGTTAAGTATGATGAGGATTGAAAATTATCTAAAGAATGTGGCAATTGGAGTATGGATGATTGGTGGCTTTTGTCACAGCAATTAGTTTACAATGGTGGAACTGAAAACCAGGTTATTCAGAAATAAATGGGATGGTGAGGAAGTCAAAACAGTGAGTATAGACAATTCCTTAGAAAATAGTGCAATAGGTGGTACAGCAGATTGAACTGTCTTCCTCCAAAAGATGTGTTCAGGGCCTCGACCCTCGTACCTGTGAATGTGACCTTATTTGGAAACAGGGTCTTTGCAGATGTAATTAGTTAAGCTCCCAATCCTTGGCATTCCTTGGCCTATAACTGCATTGCTCCAGTCTTTGCCTCTGTCTTCACATGGATGTCTTCCTTCTGTGTGCCTTCAAATCTTCCCCTCCTTTTAAGGAAATCAGTTAGATTGGATTAAGGGCCCACCCCACCTTGTGAGACCTAATTTCAACCTGTTATATCTGTAATGACCTTAGTTTCAAATAAGATCCCATTCCAAGGTATTAGGGGATAGGACTTCTCCACATCTTTCTGGACAACCCAATTCAACCTATTATAGTGCTTAAGAGACAAAGCAATCTAATGAATAAATACAAATATAAAAAATATGAAAAATAATATATATATTTATATAATATGAATAAAAATGTGAGGCTGAGAAGTTTTATTCACGTACCCAAGTAACAAAGCATGTTAGTATCACAGCCAGCAAGAGGATCTAGGTCCACTGATTCCCAGTTAGCTACTGTTTGCATTCTGCTGGTGCCTCTGTACAGCTCATCAATGGCTTCTTTTGGCCTCGTGGACATTATCCAGACTCTTCATCGTGGCCTAAGGACTTGCATTTTTCTGGCCCCAGCCTCAACTCAAGCCACTTTTCCTATTCTCTGTGCCCAAGTAACGTTAACTGGCTTTTTTCTAGTGTTGGAAACTTCCTCGCCTCCTTTCTACTTCAGCCTCTCCCTTACATGTTAGTTCTTCTACCTGGAAAGTGATGCTCACTTCTTAGCCCGGCTCACCCTTCATTCTTCACCTGTTACCAGAAAGTCAGAAAGTCAAAGCTGAGTACGAGGTTAGGATAAATTCTCCTGTTATATCACAGTTATAATTATGGGTTTAGGTGTTTAATGTGTACTTTCCCTGATAGGGTGTAAGCTCTGAGAAGTGAGTAAACATGTCTCAAAAGACTAGCAGAGTGTTTGGGGACAAGCAGGCATTTTCTATGAATTTATTGAAGTCAGAAACAGCCATGACTTCCCATACTGTCAGAAGCCTGACAAAGCTGCTGGACATATTGAGACCCTTGGCTCCCTGTTGTTCCTCTAGTACAAATTTGCATGGGTTACTCTCTCTTTCTGGAACATTCTTATCCCAGATATCTTCATAGCTATTTTCCTAACTTTCTTCAAGATTTTGTTCAAATATCATCTCAGTGACACCAAAACCGAACTCAAAGTTATCACTTCTTGCCCCTGACCCCCACATACATTTTTTTAAACCCGTAGCACTCATCACCTTCTAAGACACTATAATTTACTTATTTATTGTTTGACTATTCATTGTCTTCCTCCCCCTGCTAAAATATAAATTCTAGAAGAGGGATCCTTGTGGTTTTTATTGAATAATGTGTTCAGACCACCAAAACAGTGCCTGGCATGTAGTAGACATTTAAAAAAGAATTATGAAATGAATATTCCAGCCATCTAAATAGGCATTACTAAAACTATCTTCTATAAAAAATATGTACAGATCCCCCTTTTTTTTTTGAGGCAGAGTCTTGCTCTGTCACCCAGGCTGGAGTGCAATGGTGTAATCTCGGCTCACTGCACCCGGGTTCAAGCAATTCTCCTGCCTCAGCCTCCCAAGCAGCTGGGACTACAGGCGCATGCCACCACACCCAGCTAATGTATTTTTAGTAGAGATGGGGTTTCAGCATCTTGGCCAGGCTCGTCTTGAACTCCTGACCTCATAATCCACCCATTTCAGCCTCCCAAAATGCTGGAATTACAGGCGTAAGCCACTACGTCCAGCTATACAGACCTTTTATTGCCAGCATCAGAACGTAAAAGAAATGGAGACAGGTATATGGTCTAAATTTTATTTTATATAATCTTTTTTAAAAAAGAAAGAAGACTATGGCTGTATTTTATCTACTTTGTGGTCCAAATAAAAATGTCAATTTCAATCATGAAGAAAAATATTAAAGAGTAAAAGCTAACCTCTGTTTTCTAGTATTATTTAGCAAAAAAAAAAAAAAAAGAAAAGTAACCATGAAATTCAGTAACTGAACTAATCCCTGATCCTTACTGACAACTTAAATCACTTGACATATTGTAATATTTTTCTGTAATTTCCAGTGGTTTGCCTAAAAACTGCTTCTACCTACTGCTCAAGGCACATAAAGTCAGCATAGATATAAGCACTTCATAGGCATTTCATAAATCTAACAAAACCATAACAATGAGCACTGCCCCAATGCTTACATTTAGATTTAAGGATAAATTAGAGTAATAAAAAAAAAAATTTTGGAGCAATTAGAGCTAATAAAATAATTCATGTGGTTATCTCCCTTTCCTGCTCTCATGGTCTCTTTTGATGCTCAGCTGCCTGCAATTCCTCAAGGAAGACAAGATGTTACTCTCCCATTGAAGATACTCCAGTCGCCCGCCAGGCACTCTCATTGCCTTGCCATTCTAGTTTCTGCTTTCAACCCTATAGATAAACTGTCTTGGACACAGCCTCCTCTAAAGTTACTCTGCTGCTTCTTCCAGGAGAGCAGCTTTCTCCTGCCTTAATTCTAACCTCCAATACCACCTTAATCAATGCTTCACATCCAAAAACAACCCCGATGCCACCACTGTTATCTTGGACAGTGTTATCAACGTTGATGCTATATTTGCCCCCGTGCTCTCACCAGTTGCTTCTAGCCATTAGGAAAAGACCTGAACTTCTTCATTTTCTAGGAGAGAGCTGCTACAATGCTTCTGACATGGAGGAAGGCCAAAAGGGAAGCCTCACTGAGTAAGCAGCAGCCCTGCCCTAAAGACATTGTCTGCTCAATCAGGAAACCACATCAGTTCCAGCGCATCATAGGATAGCGCTTCTGCAGGCCCCTTTTAATACTAAGCAGGGCTAACAGTTTTCTCCACAGTGAAGTCCAGCTGTAGACCCCAGATTACACTGTGTTTCTGATTTCCCCATGTCCTGGACAGTTCTGGACTACAAAACAATTCAAGAAATTATGCAAAGTCTAGAGAGTACAAAGTACTTTGACCATCTGCACTTTTCTAATTGAACTTAATTTGCATAGAAATCTGTTTTGGGGTGGAATTCTGATGGTAGATTTCTAGCGTAAGTATGTAAATACAAAGAGTACATCAAAGTTCAATTTGAGGCAATGAATGTTAACACTACTGACTCCTCATCAGTCCCCAATATTAGGAAATAGTTTCGTTCAGTTCATTTATTTTCATGTTGGTGATGTGTTTATACTAAGCCCTCAGCACATCTGTTGCCCAGTCTAATCTATGGCCCAGAGAATGTTAGTATTTTTGTGAGATACCCTCTAAGAATTAGAGTGGTTACAACACTCTATGGTTACAACACTGTTTAGGTCTGTATAAAACTAACTGTTTTTATGAAGAGTAAATATGCAGCCAGGCGCTGTGGCTCATGCCTGTAATCCCAGCACTTTGGGAGGCTGAGGCAGGCAGATCACCTGAGGTCAGGAGTTCAAGACCAGCCTGGCCAACATAATGAAACCCCATCTCTACCAAAATACAAAAATTAGCTTGGCATGGTGGTGTGCACCTGTAATCCCAGTTACCTGGGAGGTTGAGGCAGGAGAATTGCTTGAGCTCCGGAGACAGAGGTTGCAGTGAGCCTAGATGGTACCACTGCACTCCAGCCTGGGCAACAGAGTGAGACTGTCTCCAAAAACAATACTAATAAAAATAAAGAGAAATTCTCCCCTTTGTTTTTTTCTAACTCTACTCTAATTAACAGAGGTAGATGTCTCATATAAATCAATATACAATATAGAATACCAGAATTGGAACACAAAATAGAGGTGAGGTCTCTGAAGCAAATTACATACTCAAATGTTAGGACTGGAGAATGCATACACAACTAAAGCTATAGCAAAAGTGACTTGACTTTCCGTCCCCAACTCCAAGGTCTGGAGGTTTAACCTCTTTATTGTAGCTTTTCTCCTTTCCTTTCCCACAACTGTTCCTTGGATCAGGCCATCGTCGCCTTTAACCTAGATTACTGAAAGCTTCCTAAGAGGTCTTCCTGATATTCCATAACTGAAGCCAGAGGACCTTCCTAAAATGCAAATCCAACTGTGTCATGACCCACCCCCCACCATTTAAAATCATCCAATAGATCGCCATGACTTTCAGAAGAGACTCCAAACATTTTCATATGGTACAAAACAAGGTTTTTTGTGATGATGTTGTTTTTAGACTTTGTAATTTTCTCTCTCTCATCTTTGCCCTACACTTCAGTTAAAACACATGAAGAGCTAGCTCCAAAATGTCCCACATCCTCCTGTACTTCTGGGTTGAAATTTCTATTACTGTTTTTAAAAATCAGATTTCTTTGGGCCAGGTGCGGGTGCTCCTGCCTGTAATCCCAACTCTTTGGAAGGTGGAGGCAGGAGGATCACAAGTTCAGGAGTTCGAGACCACCCTGGCCAACATAGTGAAACCTCTCTCTACTAAAAATACAAAAAATTAGCTGGGCGTGGTGGTGGGCACCTATAATCCCAGCTACTCAAGAGGCTGAGGCAGGAGAATCACATGAACCCAGGAGGCGGAGGTTGCAGTGAGCAAAGATCGGGCCACTGCACTCCAGCCTGGGTGGCAGAGCAAGACTTGGTCTCAAAAAAAAAAAAAAAAAAAAATCAAATTTCTTTGGAAATTAACATTTCATGAAGAGAGATTTGATGAAACATGAAAGGAGAATCTTTACTGATTTCATGATTTTCTTAGGCGAGAAATTCTCTGTATTATTAAAGTTAAAGATGATGGGGCTGGGTGGATGTGGGGAAGTAAGGGGAAAGTTGACTTGAACCGCCAATGCAGAAGCTATTTTATACAAGGATTCTGAGCCATAAGGTTGTTTTTAAAAGCCACATGGAAACATTTTTTTATTCTAAATGTATTTTTTCTGAACAATTCTTTCAGAAGCAATCAAGTAAAAGATTTTGACTTTTGTAAGCATATACTATAGACAGTCACAGAGTATCAGTTTGACCTAACTGCTTTCTGATCTGAAAAGTCTCAGACATTTGATGAAAACAATATCCACCCATGCCCTAGAGCAGAACAATATTTAGACATGATTTAATGTTGCTCTAGAAAGTATTCAAAAGAATGTTGAATGTTACTTTCTAATGCATTTTACTTTTTATAAGTAGATAATATGCTTTTAATATTGATTTCCCTTTTATATTAGAAAAATGTCCCAAAGGTTGACAAACTTTAAATTGCAGAACTAACAAGTACTTAAATAATAAAAAATAGATTATACTACCTTCAATATGGGATCTGTGAGGTAGGGGGTGATATAGGGAGGATTCCAAATGGGAGGAGCAACAGGTCCAAATAAGGAGAGAGAGAGAGAGACAGAGAGAGAGAGAGAGAGAGAGAGAATCTTTACCAATGGAACTGTCTTATATAAAGCTGAATAAATTTGTTCTATGAGTACTTCACATAACTTTAAAATTAGGCCAATATTTGAGAAGAACAAGCATAAGAAATCCATATCTTTTAGGTTAGAAAATACCAAAGTAGAAGTTGTGTAACACCCCCCCTCCCCCCCCAAAAAAGAAAAGAAACTGGCCAAAAGAAATCAAGAAGAATTGCAAAATGTGTAAGATGCCCCAAAGGCAGCTGTACCAATTCAACCCATGAGGCTGCTATATTTCTCAGTAAAAGGAAATAGGCCTTATTTACCCTGATGAAAAAGAAATCCCTTTAACTAAATATTAAGACTACTAGATTTCAACAACTCTCCCATTGCAGACACTCAGTAAATATTTACCCTTACTATTAATCTCAATAAATCTTGGAATTATGCTTGTTCAGGGATGCAACAAATCTAAAAGGGGTCCTCCAGGTAAAAATTATGCAACTAATATGTAACTTGGTTTTGGATTCAATTTCAAAGAGAACATTTGAGTTTGAAAGCTGGTAATTCATTTTGGGTATCAGGTTGTCTTTGTGTTTTCCATGACTTTCCAAAATTAGGTAAAGCTCTTTTCCTGTCCAAAAAATCCACATTTGGAAGACTAGTGTAAAAGAGGTTTTTAAGTCCTCAAAACCAACTTTCCTACATGATGATATAATGCAAATTGCTATAAATTCAAAAGGACCTATGTCAGGAATCCTGAGTCTGATACTCATGTCAGTGGCATCTTTTTTTAATGACAGAGAATATGTATAATTTGTTTAATATTGGCAAAATGCATCTTTATTGCATTTTATTTTTTTCTCTTACTTTTTATAATATTGTTTTATAAAATTATAATTTTATAATATAACTTTTTATAATATTTTTCTCTTACTTTTTATAATATTGCTTATAAGAAATATTCCTTCTTTTTAGAGAAACATACCAACAAAATAAGAGAAATTATAGTTTATTTTACTGGATGTACTTCTAAAATTAATGTCCAAATTAAAGTCTTCATTTCAAAAAGAACGTATATATCTGAAATGATCTTCATTTTTAAAACTATTTTCATTCATTGAAAATAAGCTTACTCAAAAGAATACTGTAGATTTTATATTAGAACAGATATTTAAATGAAATATTTCTCCTATAACATTGCTTTTAACCAAGGTATATTCTTCAGTGATTTCTGGAAACAGATATTAACATTTAGAAAGAAAAAAGTTTATGCATCATATCATTATAGCAGTCTAGCTGGGACTGTCTTTCTCTTCGATTTCCCCTTCTCATTAGACAAACTGAATCTATCTGAAAACTGTTAGGCAAAATTTTTTGGTTTGGATATTAGGAGCCTCCAAAAGCTAGTATTACAGAGGTCAGCTAAATACAAAGAGTTTTGTTACTAGGGAGGATTCATTTTGGCAAATTTTCAAATCAGAACTGACTGAATTAAAGAATGAGTACGAAGACCCCTCAATGACAGGAAATAAAAGTTTCCGCCAAAAGACAAATGATGTATAGCTTCTCTACTTCACTTACTTCGGAAAATAGACCCACAACTTAGAGCAGTCATGAGCTTGGATTTTAATATTGTACCAACTCTTTAAAATTACAGATACATATGTATATGTTTGCTATATGTATTTTGTGCATATATATATGAATTATATATACTTATATAAATATAGTTACGGTATTATTAAATGTGTAAACATATTTTATAAATATATATTCCATTATGAGGCATATACTAGAACCCATCAAAAATTTTAAAGCTTAATCCTCAGTGACTCATTTATGGCACTGACATGTTTTATAATGAGCAAGTAGTATGTTCTAGAACTCTACATGTCTTTCTATGTCAATCAAGGAATATACAAAGTTAAATTTTTTTAGATGACAAATTATAAACAAATGACTTTCTATTTATAGAAGCAAATTAGTTATAGATGCAAATAAATGAAGAAGCATGAAGGAACAACCTGTGACAGAGTCAGGTATAAATGCACAAGGAGAGGAAAGAATGAGAATTGGTGTCAAAAGCCTTTAGTTATACCCCCAAGTTGTCCAAGTATTCATAGTAAGTGAGTACTTTATCTTAGCCCCACTAGATCTGTTTTCTTCCAGATCATTTTCATATGTATTGTTCATATTTTAATTTTCACAGCAACCTTACAATGTACAAAGAGCAATTAGTATTCCATTTTAGAAATGAAAAAAATAAGTTTATGTTAGGTTAAGTAAGCTACTTAAAATGAAAGAGTCAAGATTAGAATCCACAGGACAAACTACAAGATGGCAGTATTTCTATAGATACACTGAGCACAAGTGTTTCCAACAATGCATGGACTCCTCAATGGAAGTTTTATCCTGGAACACAACACAAATAGCAAGTAAGTAAACTGGTAAAATCAGAGTTCATTCTCTTATTTTATTTTCAAGTCATGGTAATCAAGTGCTCTGTTGTTAAATATCTTTCAACTTCTACTGCTGTTCTTTCTGGGGCCAATGGTGTGAACTTTTGTAATATATCATGATTTCAGTTTTTTTTGTAATTTTCTAATACATTATGATTTAAAGTTTTCCTTGTCTAATATTATGAGGCTGAAGTAGAAGAAAGGAGACTATGAAATGGAAGAAATTTCTTGCAGAAAAGAGAATGAGAAAAGACTGACTCCTTTGGGTGTTAAATTGTGTGAAGTAGTTAGAAGAACCAAATGAAAATCATGTCTTGACTTCAGTGTCCAAGGCATGAGTCCAGAAGAAGGAAGCCATGTTCAGTATCTTGAGGAGAACACCAAAAGCAAGAAGACTTGGCCCCACTTCTCATGTGGAACTCTAGGAGGAGATGGCTTTGCAGCAATCCCACCACCATCATTGACTTAAGAGTTACCAAAGGAGAATACTGGTGATGGGCAGACAAAGAACCTGAGCTAATACTGGCTAGCTGTTTTCCCCTCTTATGTGGTGCAGAAGAGACTTGGCAGTTTCTTTGTGCCCTGGGGCAGGAATAGAAGGTAGCTGAATGTCCAGCTGGAGAACATGCCCATAGCATAGAAAAGGCAGATGGAATATAGGAGTCCCAGCCTCTTCCTACGTGTTTTCCAGGGCCAGTGGGAGCTGAGATGGAACCCATTAGAAAGTGAGTGGGAAGGCTTTTGAGAAGTAGAAACCTCAGGCCATGAAAATAGATCTCAAGGTATACCAATTGTGAACTATAGCAGTGGGAGACCAGGACACCCCATACACTATCTACAAACCATACCTCAGCAGAGGCCAGCCAATACTCACCTGAGATCAACATCGTCACTCAGCAGCCAAGATAAGCACAAAATCCAGGGCACCCCTCTCCCACACCAGTGCCCTGAGATTATCAATATTTCTCCTGAGCCCAGGTGCTATTCTGGGAGAAAAAAATTACTCTATGGACTACTCAAGAAGCCAATTAAACTAGAAGAGTCAGAAGTACCTCAAAACCATAAATTTAAAGTTACAGGTTAGGTGGTTTTTTAAAGCCTCTATTACATAGCACATTTAGGACAGGATGGGGACATTTTAGTAAGCAAAATTATACCAGTTACAGAATAAAGAAGTAATGTTTTCTTTAAACATCTAAGCAGACTGAATAAAATTTTAAACCACTACAGAATGAATACATATTTGAGATTCAAAAAGATGAAAAGTGTATAAATAATCCTCTCTGTTTTTTAACCTTTTTCTCTTTAGTCACTCAACTATTTTTCTTTTTCATTATCCTCCCCTTTTGGTTTTGTTTGCCTTTGAAATAAGATGACATAGAATTGAAAAAACAGAATGGCCCTCCAAAGTCTGTAAGTATTTGTTCTAGTCTGCTGTTAACTCATTTGTATACCAAAGCAAAGAAATTACAAAGCAAAGCAATTACATTTTTCTGCCCCTTACTAAATGCTATAAAATGGGGATAACATATAAATTCACTTCAAATAAATTTGAGAGCAAGAGCTTTTAAAAAATGCTTGCAAATCACTTTGCAAATATCATACAATATAAATAATTCTGTATTTTTCCAACACTTCCCAAAAGAGATTTAAGGCCTTGTCCTATTCTCCAGAGGTCAAGATAAAGTTGGGAGAATAATTCCCCTCTGCTCTGTTACATTTCCTAGTACCTACTGACCAAACCAGATGTTGGCAGGTATAAAATCTGAGACAGCTGGTTACCCAACCCCTTAGGGCCAAATGCTCCAAAAAATCTTTTTTTTTTTTTTTTTTTTTTTGCAGCACACATCCTGATTCAGAATCTCTGAGCTAATTATCAGGGTTGCGATTCTCAAACTAATCATTTCTACTCTTTCTACTCTGCCTCCAGAGTAAGATAGAATCTAAAAATTAACGCTTAGTATGCGGGGTTGTACACAGACAAAATGCAGATGGTCCGTGCAGATTTAAATTGTGAAAGCAGTTTCCATTCATATTGACGCTGTTTTTAGGTATTTAAAATCGTGAAAAACTATTTACTGAGCTCTATGAGTGTATGTGCCACACTTCACAGAATCACCAAGAAGAAACTTGTTTCCTACCCTTCGTTGAACCTGGAATTTACAAAAGGGGTAATTCGAAAGAAGCAAATATGCACCTGACCTTGCACAAAAGTGAAAATTAAAAACCTGCAGACTTCAATGTGTGGATTTGGGCACAGAGCAATTGGTAATGAGCGTTACAGGCCACATCATTCTTTTCCTTGTCAGTCCACAAAGACTGTATGGAGTCAACAGGACTCAAATTGTATCAAGTTGTATAGGGAAGAATGAAACAGGTGCAAAGGGCAAAGAGTGTGAAATTATACTGATCGTTGAAAACAGGGATTACAAAATCGCAGAGGGAAGGAATGAAAAAAAATTCTGACAGTTGTTAAAATTTTGCTTATTGCTAGGAATAAGCTATATAACACATACACAATTCATTATATATCCATATCATAACAGACACTGGGGACACGGCAGCAGAGCAGCGAAGAGTGAAATCAGATTATCCAGGGTCAAAACCTGACTGCTCCACCTGCTATCCTCATAACCTTCTACAAGGTACACCAGAAGTTTCTTCCTGTGTAAAATGGAGATAATTTTAAATCACTACCTAATGTTGTAGAATTAACACATGAAGTTTTTAACACAGAGCATGACACAAGCACTGAATAAAGCTAATTGCTGGTATTATTGTTGTTACTTTTATTCAGAAGTGGATTTCCAGAATTGGTCTTAGAAAAATGTAAATACCAATCTCACGTCCAATTTCAGTGTCATGTAGTACCTAATATTGCAGAGCTTGAAATTTTTGTTCATAAAAGTAGAACAAAATTACTTATTAACCCCTTTAAATAGATGATTCATTTATAATAAATATATTAATACTTTTTATATCAAGATTTTTTGACAATTAAATAATTTTATGTAGGCAAAATCCTTAATACAGTTCCTAGCACATCGTAAGTGTTAAAAAAAACTGTGAGCCTCTCTTATCCTCCTTCTCCTCCTCCTCCTCTTCATCATCATCTAAGTTATTAAACATTGTTACCAACTAGGCAAGGAAAGATTGGGGCTCAGATAAAGGATGTGATATTGAGGGGGGGAAATGAAAGAAAAATGTGCGGAGGATAGATTTTTCTCAGCCTACATTATGCCAACTGTGAGACATGGAATTGATTCTTTCTGGGATACAGCTAGAGGCTGGGTAAATTAAGCTGAGACAAGTAGGAGCCTTGGTCCTGATCGTAGAAGGAACTGTGATGATGCTTTTACTACAAGCACTGTTTGTTCTAAATGCTTTACCAACATTAGCTCTTGTAATTCCCACAGCAACCCTGGAAAATTGGAGCTATTATCACCACTCCTCCAATATCAACTTATATTTTTACCATAGAGAGTGTCTTGCTCAGAGTCTCATGACTAGTAGGGGAAAGAGGGAGGACCTGAAGCCATGTCTAACCTGATGTCAGTTCAGGCTCTTACCTACTATGTGACACCAGGAGCTTTGAAAGAGGGGCAGAGAAACAGGAGGAAAGAGAACATACGTTTCTGTGAAACAGTGTTTTTAACTTAAAACCCGGAGCTCTCTGAGCATTCTCTTATTACAGACAGATCCATTCCTCCAGAAATGTGTTTGGTTTTTATCATGTAAAACTATACACCATTTTAGAATGTTTTTCTGCACAGTTTAAGGTTGAAAATTATTCTACTCATGCTGAGCATGGACTACAGAATTTCACAAAGCCTACTCTAAACAGTTCCCAGGTGAAAAGGGGAGCTTGTCTTAACTTTGAGAATTAAGCCTACTCACCCAAAGCAAGTAAGTAAATCAGTAAATTAATAAGGTAATGAGGAAAGGCATACATACATACATAAATTAAGCATTTGAGACAAAATCAAACTTGAAAAAGAACTCAACTACTTATAATCATATTTTCTCATCTTCCACACTTTCAATTTCTTTTTCAATGAAAGTCAAAAGCTGAAAATACCGATAGACCAGAAAACCATGATATCTGAATGCCAGATAACAGTACTATATATTACACTTTCAAGAGGACCCACAACCAGTGAAATAAATCATGTGAATTTTTATCTTTGAGTGTTATTAAATAGACCATAACTAACTTTTAAATAAATTGAATCCCTCATCTTAAAAATTCCTGGCTATGTGGATACACAAGTATGGACCAGATAGTATTTATTTTCCCAATTTTGGCTCAATTACTTTTCTTAACCCCAAGTAATGGGAAGAAGCAAGAATTGCAACTTATTTTTACTAAGTGCCAATAACTTTTAGAGCACATATTATAGATTCCAGTTAAATTAAAAGTTGAGTCAGGTAGAACACACAATTACATCTCTCCACTATCCTCATTAAATTTCAGTTCAACGGGGAATGCTGTCATTTCTTCATCCAATTTTTCTATTACACTTGCATTTTAGGCCGATACCACTGATATTCTGTAGCAACTACTTTCAGACTTTAATCAAAGAGAATTACAGTACTAATAAGGACAATGTTTGTTTGAAATTTTTCTATACGATTGTTTTTGCGTGAATGATCACAGATTATTTCAAAACAGACCCTGGATGACTAGTTGGCAAAAATCAACAGGCAAAGCTGAGGTCTAAAGTTATCTCCTGAGGAATCTCTGCAGTAAATTGTGCTCCTTACAGCAACTTCAGCTATCCAATTTTTCAAATCTTGCTGGAATAGCAAGTGGCAAATTAGTGGATGTATCACATAAACGCTATTTATAATTTACTTATGGTACACCTTACTTCATATTCAAGTTTTGTCTGGAGGTAATTGATTTAACAAGCAAGTATTTATCACACTTACTGGGAGAAAACAGTAATTACCTTTGATCCTGCTGAACCTCACACCCATTTATTTTACAAAATTTTGACCATGTTGAAAAGTTACTTAGATAATTACAATGCACCTTGTATTAGCAATTTTTAGTAAAGAAGGTTGGATCTGTAGGAATCCCACAAACTTATTTACACATACTCCGAAATCTGAGGCAAAATATAACCATGATTTAATAGTGAATTACATTATTCCAGAAGATATTGTGCTATACAATGAAAGTAAATTCAATAGTTATACCTTTTCAAAGTTGACAGAGCCAAAATAATTCAGAGAACATAACATTTTATGCCTATGTTAATGTGACCAAGGCCTACTAACTTGGGCACTGTAACACATCCCTCTCTATTAATAAATAAAATGAATAAAGACTATGTGATCTTTAACTTCTGGAATAATCTAAATTTTATGTCTCATCTTCAAGATTAATTGATAAAAATTGTTTCAGGTGTTAGAAGTGTTCTGAAAATGAATTAAGCAGAAACATTGTCAGGGTGCTCAAAATATATGCATAAATGATTGCATGGAAATAGCTTGTAAACTAAGCTCATTTCATTTATGCAAAATTATTAACATGCATTTCCAACAATATAAAACTTAAATAGGGCAGGCAATTTTTCTTACTTTTGTACTCAATGGGCACAGATAGTAGACTGGGGTGCAGAAAGGGGAGATATGGCTCCCTGTCCCCTTGGTCATCACAGTTCATGTAGGCCTCCCATACTCTGAGCATCCCATCATGCTGAGTATAATTCTGGTGTTTAACAGTATGCATTTTTGCTTTAGTGTGTCCTATAAGCAAAAGCTATCCCGTCATCTGCTTCTCAATTAAGGAAAGAGCAATTCTTTTAAGCACTGGGAGTAAAATATAAGTATTTGGGGCTCAACGAAACAATAGGTTATATCCATGTCCTATGTAACAACTTCTTAAGGGAATTTTAGCGTTATTTTGGCTCTATGCAATTTTTGCCCCACTTGTTCATTTAAGAACCTGATTCTCATGTAAAAGAAGTTTCCAACGTACCTAAACTCACTGTAACCACCTATTATCACAGATACCTTTGTTCTCTCCATAGTGCCAAGAAACATTTTTGTTCAGTACAAACTAGATTATATTTGAACATATACATCTCACATGGAAGCATCACACACCCATAATGCATTGCATACTCATAATGCAACTTGCTTTCAATATGTAAATCTCAATAAATATGAATATTTACATCTCAAAGCAGATTTCACAGAGAAGTAGAACATAGCTATAATGCAAATTGATATTTGCCTATTACTATAGCCCAATCCAAAAAGTTAGTACTAACATCCACTGGAGATGCCCAGTAAATGAGCATTTCCCCACCACACTGAACAGACCAAAGCAGGCCTAGCTTTCTATGGTAAAAGGTTTTATAGGACAGAAGAAAGAATAATTCGATATGTATTCTTCCTGAAAAGATCCAGCTTGCCTCTAGGCCATTCTTAAATTAAAGGAAAACCAACTGAGATTTTTTTTAATCAATAAACAAATATTTACTGGGTCTCTACTATGCACAAGGAACTGTCCTGATTTCCTAGTTACCACAGAAAATATGGAAGCATGCACAGAGATGGCACACTTGCACACTTTTGCCAGACACGGCAGTGTGTACCTGTAGTACCAGTGACTCCAGAGGCAGAGGCAGAGGATTGCTTGAGCACAAGTGTTCAAGACTCAGTCTCCAAAAGAGAAAAGAAAACACACACACACATAAGAAAACACAAGATATTTTCACAAGCATGCTAACTTCTTGGAAACAAAGGCATGTCCACATGAAAAACAACAAGTAAATTACAGGGTAGTTAGAGGCTGTTACAATAATCCAAGGAAAAAGTGATGAAGGCCCCAATACAACAATAAAACTAGGAATGAATAAGAGGGCTTTGAGAGACACCTATGAACTAAATTAGTTGTAGAAAATTATTGCATTTGGAATCTGAGAAAAAAGTCAAAGTTGACTCATTTGTAATGTGGGGTGGATGGTATGACATTAAAATAGAAAATACAAGAATAAGAAAAGGTTTAGGTCAGAAAAAGCAACAGGTTTTTTGTTTTGGGGGGAATTTGTTGTTGTTGCTTTTGTTTTTTGCTTTTTTTTTTAATACAGTAATTTGGGGAACTTTTTAATACAGATATTTTGGAGAAAGTTGCTGATCATCTATCTAAAGTGATTCAATGGCTTTCCTGATCTGTGAAAGATTGTCATATAGTTGGTTATTGAACCAATGAACATTAAATATAATTATCCAGTTAGAGGCCAAACACTATAGTGAATATGTGGCATCCACCTCCAGGGGCCCACAGGAGAAATAAAAATGGTGGGGTAGAGAAAAGAAACACTTGTAGGATAGAGAATGTGTCCCAACCAAGAAAATAATAATTTCAAGAAAGAAGTTCTGGTAATTTCTGTCTTCCATTATGGCAATATCAAAGAAGATAAGAACAGAAAAAATACTGGTATTTTTTGAGCAATTAGGTCATTTTTACCCTTGAGCAGGTAAGGAAAGAGGACAGGGGAAAGCCATATTTTTTGCCAACAAGGAGCAATCAGGGATTAAAAAAAAAAGGAGTTAGAAGTACAGACTAACTCATCCAAACAAGAAAGGAGAGGAATCAGATGGTCACTGCAATAAGGTAACAAGAAATATACTTTTCAAGGTTGAGGAGAACCTTCCAATAAGAGATGAGATGGCCAGGAACAATACAATACATCTAAAGGCCAATCAAACCATAGATCTCTTCAACCTCTTCCACTTGCACCCCATTTGTCTCATTCGCTCTCCATCCCAGGGTCACACTTCCTAGTGAAGGCAAGACAAAGATGAACAAGTTGGGTGCATCCATCCTGACACATCTGACACAGGACATCAAGGTGGACACAGTGCCTTCCAGATCTCCTTAGGATTCACATTCATGACCATATGGAAAGAACTGTTTCTATTGAGCTGAGAACAGCAAGTATGGACTGGGATGCAAGATCATTTTTGTTTAGAAGAGAACAGAGCTTCACTTCTCACATGAGGGCTAGCTCTTTCCTGGAATGCTGTTGAAGAGAGGTGATACTAAATCATGTATCCAGACCATATGAGCCCAGGCTAATCACTGAGCATACACGCATATTGGTGCAGAAATCAGTAAACCAAAGAAATATGAAGGTTCCGTTCTGATTCATCTTTGTGTTCCCAGAACCTAACACAATTCCTACCATGGAGCTTCAATTATTGTTTGTTGAATTGAACTGAATTGTCTAAACCTTTATTGCATCTAAAATTACTCTATTAAACAACATATTATAGTGACAAGGGTGCAGGTTCAAGACAGAAGGTTAGGGTTTCAGCTGTACTCTGACAGTTTTTGATAAGCCTGTTCTCTGATAGTCTTGTCACCTATATTCCCACTCCGCCAGCTTCACGGGTTTTTAGAAGGGAATACATGAAAAATGCATGTGAAAATGTTCAGCGCATGTTTTAATATTATACAAATATTAAGGCACATTTTATTACTATATTTAAGGTAATCAGATGTTGACATAAAATGTGCATATTTTTCTCTAAGTTGGCCTAGCTACAATTATTATCTTATTCTTATTTACCCCTGTTTATCTAATCCCTATTTGAAATCTGCTAAGCTATTTGCCTATTTATCTTGGTGGCCCTAATATGGAATACAGAGACTAATGGCATTGGAAAATTGCACTGAAAAGAGTCACCCATGTACAGTGATAGATCATAAATATGGATGACTAGAAAGTAAGATGCTTCGCTTAAGATGCAAATTAGCAGAGAATGAGATGCAGTGAGTTGTGCATCAGAGATTCAAATCCTGATGGAGAAGTCCCTGTAGGGTCACCAGACAAAAAGCAGGTTTCTTCTGCCACTCCCCAGTGAAGCTGTAGATACTACCTCAGCCTGTCACAAAACATTAATTGAACAGTATACTAATAGAAAAGAAAGTATGCCAGCCACATCCCTGAGTGAAGAGCTGCAAAGTCAGTCTACAGAGGCACACTACGCAAGCAGCACACAGGCCCAGAACCGCGGCCCAGAAAACTGCAGTCAGACCAGTCCCAGCAGCAGAGCAGCTGAGAAAATGAGAAAGGCAGAAGGGGAGAAAGGGAAGCTTTGCAGAGAGTGCAAATAGTTACAATGGGGGTGACTAGTTCTCAAGGGAAATAGTGGTGCTCTGCAATTCAACCTTTCCCCTCTGCCTTTCCATAACTTTTGCTAAGTGCATCTCCCAAGCCCCCCATCCCACCACCACCACCTCAGGTAAGATTCAGAAGATGAGATTCCTCGTGTAATATATCAGACAACAGAGGTTTGGAATCTGTTTATTCATGCAGACATGGTAATAGTTTATGAATATGCAATCTTGAGTAGGGCCAATAGCAGAGAGAGGGTATGAATTTAAAAGTCAAAGAGAAAGAGAGCGATCACCATGTAAAAATAAAACTACAAAGGATTTGCTATAAGAACCCTCAACAGAGACAGAATGTAACAGAAAGCATAGTTTTGGTTTTATGTGCACTAGAATAGCTTCCTTTTCATTGCTGTGTTCCTCTGCATACCTTCTCTCCACTGCCTGTTATGAGCCTCTTCTCAGAACTAGTGTTACAGTCCAAATAGGCCATGTTCTTTAAAATGCGGCAGCAGAGAAAGCCATGAGAAAGAGGAAACATGAGAAAGTAAGAATGGAGGGGTTACAAAAGAACTGGGGTTTTGCTGTCATGCCTTCAGTTGCCTGTACACCTTTCACAAGTTCTGACACACATGCAGGGCCACGTTATCAGGACCGCAGTCTTGGGGATGCCAGGCAGAGTAACAGGCACCCCTCAAGTCTGCCTCAGCTGATCCTTTTCTAGCATCCTCATCCTTCAAGCCGAACGGCAAATTTCTCAAAAGCAGGTCACATCGCAAGCTTTCTGATACTTCCTGCTTCTGGTGACAAGTTGAAATCCCAAACGAAACTGCCTCTCTATGGAACACAGGAACCCAGAATTTTAAAAAAGCAAAAAGGAAGATAAGAACTTTCAGAGCTTCCACTCACTCAGTGAATCATATTTTACAAACACATAGAATATCCTTTTAATAAAGGGGAAAATTAGATTCAAAAATATGTGATTTACCCAAATCATATTTAACACAAATAAATTTGAAGTACTTTAAATCCAACATTCAATTCTTCTTTCTCTTAAATGCATGAATGGATATATCAAATGATACATATCCATTAAGAGGTCTTTATTGGGCCTCAACTATAATAAGCCTCAATAAGTCAAAATCTTACCATCAGGAATACCATCTCTAATAGCTATAATCTGGTGTGGAAAAGAGTCTACATCAAATCAAGATGCCTAGAGTAACATCTTATGAAAAAAAAAACTCAGAGTCCATAATCAGCATGGGGAACAAATTCCAGATTCCAAAGCAAAATATCCTGGGTGTGATCCCCATGTGAAGAACTAACAACAGCCACATAGCATCCGTCAAAGGGGGACACGTGGCAATAACAGTAACCAATATTTATTGAGCTCTTACTATGTGTCAGGCATTAAGAATTATCTCATGTAATTCTTATGATAAGAATTGTAAATTCTTCTTTAAGATTATGAGATAAATATCATAATTAGCAAATTCATTTCAGGCCTTAATTTGCTTAAGGCTGTACAGTGAATAACTGGTGCAATCAGGCAGGTTTAAAATTCATATACCTGTTGTCAGAGCCTCTACTAACCCTTTGCTAGACAGCCACAGGTGGCTGCTTCTCTGGCCTCACTGCTCATAGGTCAATTCTTCCATGTCCCTCCATCACCTTGTCTTCTACACGGGCCTCTCCTCTCTAGTGTGTGGCTTTCCTTCTCTAAGACTACCTTTGTCTCCATTTATTTCTCTCTCTTTATCAACATTTCTCTTCTCTCACTCTCACACTACCTCACTACCCATTTCTATTTTTTTTCTTTTACTCTGTTGCCTAGGCTGAAGTGCAGTGGCATGATCCTCGCTCAATTCAGCCTCAAACTCCCAGGCTCAACTGATCCTCCTGCCTCAGCCTCCTGAGTACCTGGACTACAGGCACACACTAATATTTTTTTCTTTTTTTTTTTTTTTTTTTTTAGAGATGGAGTTTCACCATGTTGCCCAGGCTGGTCTCAAACTCCTGAGCTGAAGCAGTCCACTCACATCAGCCTCCCAAAGTTCTGGGATTATAGGCATGAGCCACTGCACCTAGTTCCTCACTCCTTCTTTCTAAATCAAATTAAATATGCAATTCAAGTAAGTTCTTAAAATGGTGACTTTATTTTATATCCCTTGTTCTTAATTTAAAATGGATATGGGAGAAGGAGGTACCTTTTTATACATCTATGTTTCTTCTTCCACAAAAGAAAATGTCAAAACAAAGTTGCTGTTTACTTCTGTGTGGCCCTTCGCTGATCTGTTTCTTAAGTTAAGACTTACTGGCAAAGCAGACGGTTTCATACTATCCACAATTGGTGTTAGGGACGGAATTGTGCCCTGCAAAAATTCATATATTGAAACCCTAACCTCCTATTAGATTATAGTGGAGATAAGTCCTTTAAGGAGGTTATTAAGATTAAATGAGGTCATAAAGGTAGATCCCTGATATGATAAAATTGTGTAATTATAAGAGAGAAACACAAGATCTGATCTGTCGTGCTCTCTCTCTCTCTCTTTCCCTCTCTCTCTCTCTCTCCCCTCTCTCTCTCTCCTTCCATCCCTCTCTCTCCTTCCATCCCTCTCTTTTTCTCTCTGTCATGTGAAGAGAAAGAGAAAGCAGCCGTCTGAAAGCCAGATAGAGGGCCCTCACCAGGAACCAAATCGCCTTGCCTCCAGAACTGTGAGAAATAAATTTCCATTGTTTAAGCCACTGAGTCTATGGTATTTGTTTTGGCAGCATGAGCTAACTAATACAATTGTTTTTAAAAATATGATCTTGCTTTAGGAAAAAAGTTCACAGTCTAAAACATTAGTTGTGTGATTTCAACTTGAGCATTCACGTCATTACTGAACATGTTTGAACTTTCTGAGCCTTGGTTAAGACATTTCCTGGACAAAGAAGAAGCATAGTCCTAGGATACTTATATTTAAAACTGATCCATTACATAAATCACTTGTCCAAGAGTTACCTGGCCATTTAAGATAGAAAGCCGTTTTTCCAAAAAACAGATTTTGACAGAGGTTACCTGGATCTTTCCCACTGCAAACAAGAAAAAAGAAAGAGTTCCCTGGATTTATTTACCTGTGGGTTTGAAATGTAGTGACCTTTTTCTGAGTTATTTTATTTACTATCCAGTAGATGACCCTACTACCAATTCCATCCACATCTGATAGAAGAAAAATAGATCACTTGCCCAGCTATTGGAACCAGAAACTAAGAAGAACCTAACACAAGAAAAATACTCTTTTTCAAAGCTTCTTTATTTTCCCAAGCTAAGAGTAGTGTGAATAATACTGCTGTGCAGTCACTCACTGGAGCTGTTGAAACATCAAACAACTTTCGAAAAATGACAGTGATTCCAATTATTTCTCCATTGGGAATCTTTGGCTTCACTAAAAACAGTAATTGGGTGGTTTGCTGGACAAGTGGCAAAATAAAACAAAACGATACAGAGAATACCTCTAACCAACATCCCCTTCTAGGTTCATGAAACTTCAACACAGTGTGGTGTGGCAGCCTGTGGGATCACCTTTGAGAGGTGGAAAGTCACTGTGAGCTCCTGCCTTCTCTGCTCATGAGATAAGCAGAGGAACTTGGAGAAGAGGAAGCCTTGTATTTGAGGCTGACTCAGACATGCTTTTTCTGATTCAGCCATAACCTTTGCTTGGAAAAGTGTACGTCATGGCCTTGGCGGTTCCCCAGGCTTCCTCCTATGCAGTCTGCTATTTTTCCTCTAGCTTACCCAAAATAGCTGGGCAGAGATTTAGTACAGTTGGGATGCCAGTGTTTATAGGCCCCAGTGTTCTTTAGTTTCTTTCTGTGGGCAAGCACAGGTTTCTGCAGACTGGCAAGAATAAAAGGAAAGGTGGTTCTGGCCTTCTGGTTTTGCTTCCTAGAAGAGTTATAGATCCATTTTTCCTCGTCCAAAGAACCCCAGCATTAAAAGACCTTTATCATGTTTAACCTCCCCCTGTATCTATTTTCATGTTCTGAAGAATTCTTTATCCCATTCTGAACCCAAGGGCTTAGAATTGCAGTGTATCATTACTAATGTAGTTAAATGTATTTATTTTCTAGGAACCTGCAAAGACAAAGAGATTTAGAAGCTTCCTTCTGGAAATTTTTCTGGTGTATTATTTCTAGTATTCTATTTTTAAATGCAAAGTCCAATACAGTCATGCATTGCTTAACAACCTGATACATTCTGAGAAATGAAGCGTTAGGCAATTTTATCATTGTGCAAACATCATACACAAATCTAGATGGCATAGCCTACTACACACCTAGGTGATATGGCATAGCCTATTGCTCCTAGGCTACAAACCAGGTTACTGAACTTAATGCTGTAGGCAATTGTAACACAACAGTAAACATTTGTGTATCTAAATATATCTAAGCATAGAAAATATCAAGTGTCGCACTACATTACCACAGCTTCAGTGTTACTAGGTGATGGAAATTTTTCAGCTCCACTGTAATCTTATGGGACCACTGTTGCATTTGCGGTCCATCATTGACCAAAATGTCATTAAGCAGTGCTGACTGTGTCACAGGATTCTTGGGGTGTTGCTTCGCCAGCCAGTGGCACCTTCTCCCTAAGTATTGCTCATGCCTGCTGGGCTTGTTATGCCCACTCAGCCCAGCAGGCTGCACTCAGCTTGCACTACTGGCCCAGATCCCACACCTGCCAAGGGTAAACCAGGAGCAGAGTAGTGAGGGGTGTCTGGACGAGTGAGCACAGGGTCCAGCCACTGCACACAGTCAGATACACCAACTGCTGTGGCAGGGCAGTCAGCTCCAGGAACAGGCACAGGGGCCAGCTCCATGCAAGGCTGCAGCTGCTGGAAGCTTGGAGACACCAGGAACCACAGAGCCCCCAAAAAAGTGTCACAGCCCTGGCTCTGGGGAGCCCCTAGGTCTGGGTTCTCCAAAGGGCCACAGTTCTTCTCTCCTTTTGGTCACCCACAATGTGGTGAGCAGCGGAGCATGCTTCAGTTCTGTTGGCGTTACAGCTCTTTCAGTCCCACTATTTGGTGGGTCTTTAGTTCTTGTCCCATGTCCAGGAAGAATGAAGTACATGGACAACTGGAGGCAAGCAAGGTGAAGAGGACCTTCATTGAGTGACAGAACAGCTCTCAGGAGACCTGGAGTGCTTAGCTCCTTTCTGTAAACAGATCATCCAGGTAAGTGTCCAGCACTCAGCAGACAGGAGACCTTCAGCGGTCATCCTGACAAGTGTCCAGCTCTCAGTGGAGAGGAGACCTGCAGTGGGTAGCTCCTTTCCGCAGCTGGTAGTCCCAACTTCTATGTGAATCTGTCTGCATCCAGGACTTTTACAGGGTCAGAAGGGAGGCAGTGTGTACTAATTGGACCATGGTCAGCCATGAGCTGGCCTGAAGAAAGCACCAAAAGTTCCCACTCCAGACCATGGACTCCACCTGGAAATGACAGCCTGGCACCCAGTCCTCAAGCCCTCCCTGGCTTAAAGCTGGGGCTTCACTGGGGACCTGCACCTTTCCACCCAGGAGCCCATCTGCCTCCTGCCACCACCACCATGTCCATGGTGAGAGGCTGTTCATGGTGAGGGGCACTGGCAGGACTGTGCCAAGTGGCCCTCAGCCCCTGCTCAGCACCCCTCCCATGCTTGTCAACTCCCAAAGTCTGGAGGCGGCCAAGGCAGCAGGGCACTGGCATGTCAGGCCACCCCGAGCACATGCACACCAGGCCAGGTCAAGATAACTCCCAGGCTCAGCCACAACTCTGCTCCACCCCAGAGTAAGTGCTGGCAGTGGGGAGAAGCTGGGCAGTGGGAGAAAGCACTTTCAAGCCTGCAGCAGGGGCAAGGGGCTTCCTGGGCCCCCTAGAGTGCAGAGATGCCGAGGTCTGGAGCCACAGCTAGGTGGCTGCAGCTGCAACCCGTTCTGTGGGGCTCCCACCCTGCCAACTAGGTAGGAGGTGGGGCTCCCACCTGTTCCCAGCCCCCACCAGCTCCATGGAGTGCACAGCCTTAGCCATGCCTCCCCTGCTGCAGCTGGCATCTTTGCAGTGGCTGTTCCAGATGGGCTGCCACTGCCATCAACTGTATTTGGGAGGAGAAATACGAGGGGTAGAGAAAATAGGTCCCACCTTGAAGAGAGGAGAAGAAATAGACTTGCTTTGAACTATTCTATCTAGAATAGTTAGAACTATTCTGCTTCTTTTCTCTTACAATATTTACACTATTATCTCCCAGCTTTGTAGAAATGATGACCCTCCCTCCTATTCTTTTTTTGGTTTTTTTTAACATACTTTAAGTCCTGGGATACATATGCAGAGTGTGCAAGTTTGTTACATAAGTATACATGTGCCATGGTGGTTTGCTGCACCCATCAACCTATCATCTACATTAGGTATTTTCTCATAATGTTATCCCTCCCCTAACCCCCCAACTGCCAACAGACCCCAATGTGTGAAGTTCCCCTCCCTGTGTCCATGTGTTCTCATTGTTCAGTTCCCACTTATGAGTGAGAACATGCAGTGTTTGGTTTTCTGTTCCTGTGTTAGTTTGCTGAGAATGATGGTTTCCAGCTTGATCCATGTCCCTGCAGAGGATGTGAACTCATCCTTTTTTATGGCTGCATTCTTTTTACACTCCCTTATTCTCCACTTAATAGAGCCCAATGAAATTAAAAGATGGTCTCGGTCTTTCCCATCTGTTATACTCTCCCTAGTAAGTTGCTGATCCTCTTGCAATCCCCCAGTGACACCTTTGCTGTCCCATCAGGGCCTGTTGCAGAATAAAATGCAATTTGATGATTCAATTCTGGATTTGCTTTTGGGAACCCAATTA
This sequence comes from Cebus imitator, assembly GCF_001604975.1. Classification (NCBI taxonomy): domain Eukaryota; kingdom Metazoa; phylum Chordata; class Mammalia; order Primates; family Cebidae; genus Cebus; species Cebus imitator. Next base: position 10,717,129 of record NW_016107331.1, read on the forward strand.
TACATCAAGCATAGAACTCTGACATGGAGGAAGGAAGGGGAAAATTACAGATTACACACAAGAAGTCATCCCAGCTTATATTACTGACTTCCTCCTCCTATAGCTACAAGAAGAGCCACTCAGTGGCTCTCAGCTACTATTCCTCCTGGCCAGGGAAGGGTTATGACTCTCAGAGGCCCTCAGAACTCTACAGGCCCTTCACTCCCAGCCCCAACACATCATTCAAAGCAAGACCAGTAGCACACTATGAGTGATTGTTTTATATTCTTGAAAATTATACCAGATTCATATTTGCACAAAAATTAAATCTACAAATTTAATTCTAAATCTACAAATATTTGTGTTGAAATTTCCATGTTTGCTTTGCTGAGATCTTAAGGGTTGGGGTCTTGAGCATCAGTGTGTGACCTAGTCCTGCCTGTGGCTCCTGGATTGGACACTTGCCGTATAAAATGATTGACCCAAATTGACATGGCTCATCGCTATGGAGAATGTCCCAGAGAAACAGTAAAAAAAAAAAAAAAAAAAAAAAAAAAAAAAAAAAAAAAAAAAAAAAAAAAGAAAAAAAAAAAAGAAAAGAAAACATTAAAGAGGATCAAATACCAAAGTTTTTTCCAACTGCCAATGTGGTAGCTCCCTGATAACAGGATAAAGGCACCAAGATCACTAGGTGTTTACATTTATTTTAAAAACACCAGCTGAAAAGAGAACTCTTCTTGGCAGAGTACACTAACATCTATATTGAACCTTTCATCCCCGGCACTTTTAAGCATTACCTCATTAATCTTCAAAGCAGCTACATAAGGCAGGTAGAGCTACTTGCTTGGCAATTTTAAATGTCCCACTTAATAAGAGTAGGAGAGCACACAGTGACAGCACTGCCAGATCCCTGGGCCAAGGCCTGGCTCCCTATAGACAGATTAGCATCCAGAGGGGAAAAGCCTCTCATGGAGCTCTGTCTGCCCAGGTCTTCCTGAACATTCCCATCTCCTCAATGCCCTCATTTGTCTCTTTTAGGACTGCATCCATTATCCACCACCCTATCAGCTCACATACAAACTTGTTCAACTTTCCAAAATCCCATGTCTTTGACTATATATGCTGAGCAACAAAATAAATAAAAGACTTTTTGTAAAATATTTAGTATGCCCTTCAAGTCACCCTTCTATTTATATTTTGATGGAGATCATGAAATATATATTTGATATATCATATGTTACATATATATTTGATATATCATATAATGTATGACATATTATGAAGATGATGTCTTAGTACAAAAATATGGTTGGAAAAATACAATAAGCAGGAGGATCTTGTGGATGTCCTTTAAATGACATTAGACAACTGTAGGCTTTACCTAACCACTGGGTCTGTCCAGTAAAGAAGGTAAACTGGGTAGATTAGAATGAAGCTTTCCCAATGAAAGAACTCCATCCTTCATATTCTGTTCCTCTAGAACCACTCCTGGTACCAAAATCTGCTTAGTCAGGGTTCTGTAGAGTAACAGAACTAATAGGATAGATGTATACATCAAGGGGAGTTTATTAAGGAGCATTAACACACACATTCATGAAGTGAGGTCCCATAGTAAGCTGTCTGCAAGTTGAAGAACAAGGAAGTGAGTCCGAATCCCAAAGCTGAAGAACTTGCAGTCCGATATTCGAGGGCAGGAAGCACCCAATATGGGAGAAAGATGTAGGCTGGAAGGCTAAGCCAGTCAAATCTTTTCACATTCTTCTGCTTGCTTTTATTCTGGTCACACTGGCAGCTGATTAGATGGTACCCACTCAGACTGAGGGTGGGTCTGCCTTTCCCAGTCCACTGACTCGAATGTTAATCTCCTTTGGCAATACCCTCACAGACACAGCCAGGAACAATACTTTGCATCCTTCAATCCAGTCAAGTTGACACTCAATATTAGCCATCACAATTGGAATGAAGCTTTACCACCTCTCACTCTTTATAATCTAAAAAGAGTGTGTGTGTGTGTGTGTGTGTGTGTGTGTGTGTGTGTATTCCTTTAAGACTAATATGTTTTAGGTTTCTAATCATGTGTTCTAACTTTCATTAATACGTAGGTCCTTTACATTTTATCTTACCTTTAGATATTAGATATTACTTTTGCATTTTAGTTATTTTATTTAGTCTTTGAATGTTTGATGCGCTGTCCTTCACTTTCAAAAAAACTGACTAATCATCATCAGTTCTGGAATGATTATAAGGATAAGACATGATATTCTTACTGTAACCATTTAGAAATATCAGCTTTGAGAGGAAAAAGAAAGTTACCTAATACCACTTATTGCTTTGTGTGTGACTGCATTCTTAGTCTAAGAGTGTACTAACTAATTCAGTATCATTAAATCTTTTTCACACTTCTCCATAATGGTACAGTTCAATTTTAATTACCTGACCAGACAATATGGCTTGTCAAAAGTAGAATTTTCCACCTAATGTATTCAGAACACTTGTATCTAAATTGTTGCTTGGGTTCTATCTCAGAAATAACATCAGCAACTAACTTTTAATCTATTTAACACATAATGACAGCCCCATTGACATCCCAAGTCCCTCTATGCAACTTGCATAACAAGGACACCAGCTAATCCTGAAGGATTTGAAAGAAAATAAATCTTACCTTAACCAAAAAAAAAAAAAATCAAGTCATCAGCAAGAGTAAAATTCTGTGTGGAGTAAAATATAGAATGACAAAACGCAATAGCTTCTCTGCTCCAAATTATACCCCTAATATTTTATTTAGATGACATTTTATATCAGCTTCCATATTTAGATTCAGATAAATACAAATATTTCCAGTGCCCAGCACAGTGCTTGACACATAACAGATCCTTAGCAAAGTTCTGCTGGGAAAAAAAAAATGAACAAAAACCACTCAAATATCAAATATTAATAATTTTTGGACTATCCTCCATTTTATGTTATCCAAACCTCAGCTCTCTTCCATTAGACAAAATAATCAGCAGTTGGCAATAGTTTAATTATATTTTAGGGGATATACAAAAACATAAAATCTATGCTCATAAAACATAAGCCAAAAAACATCTAACTGCCTAAGTATGGCCATTCTCAACTACCCTCCATTTCCTTCTTAAGCGCCACTTAAATGTTCCCTTATTGCCAATTCCAGATATGTGTCTTAAATAAGTAATAAGATAATTAGCCCTGAAGTATACACACTCAACAGGCCAACTATTAAAATAAGGCAAGACCTTGAGGAAAAAAAATGCATTATAAAAAGAAATCATGAAGATCCAGTGGAGAGTGAAATAATACAACTGCAGGGCAGGGCTGAATCAGCTGGATATGGACTGTGGTCTCCATGATTCCACTGCAGCATGGGAATTCCCAGACAGAGCTGGATTCTCATGGAGATCACGAGATCTGGATGTAGCTGAAATATAAAACTAAGCAGCTATGAGAGCCTGAGTGTGTGACAGCCTTATTTTGTTTTCCCGCACACCAAAGACACTGAATAAATATCTGATGCAACTTTACTCATCTATAAAATTATAATCTCAAAAGTCCATTCCAGGACTAGTGTGCAATTATTCTAAAATTTAAGGTCTTCAGTGACATGGAATCAGAAACATACTACAATTAGAAGAGCTCTTTATAAATGAGGAAACTCCTGCTTTCTGAAGTTTATTAGCAATCATCTCAAAACACTGGGTCCACCTCAGAATCAAAATGAGGGCTTCTCATTTTCTCAAATGTGAAATGCCTTATGTCCAGAATGTATTATCTCACATTGACAATTGGAATATTCTGAACTCCAGGAAATCACATGGGCTGGGTTTTTTATTGTTATATGAAGCAGATCCTCACTTGAGAACCAGTGCTGAAAGTCCTGTCACAGTCCAGCAATCAACAGGCAGGTTGGGGTAGACTGTGTCCTCAACTAACTCAGCTTTTCACATCCCAGACAAATGTCTAGGCCAGTATTCCTAAAGCAATCTACACTAGGACTTTGAAGTAGTCCAGTGAACTCAGTCAAACAAGGTTGACTAGGACCCAGCCACCACCTGAAGCCATTTAGACCTTGCTATTCAATAAGTACTTATCGACCTCCTCCTCTGTGCCTGGTACTATGCTGCAGTGAGAATTCAGAGATGAAGAACATGTAACCCTCCCCTTAAAGCTCACAGTCTAGTAGGTATATTAAAAAGTGAATAGAGAAATACAGTGAAATACGTGCTAGGCAAACATGAGGACAGGAAAGTATAGTCACACATAGAGGAGACATCTAACTATCTTGGAAGGCCACAGAAGGCATTCTGAAGTGGGAGACATATAAAATGACACCTAAAAGACCACTAGAGTACTACAAAGCAACTAGATCTTGAAGAAGACTGACCCATCTGCTAGAACAAGAAGTTCGACATTAGCAGAGTGTTCACCTGGCAACAGGCAGTGGAGCAGTGTTTCTCCACACAGCTGCGGTCCTCCACCCACCTGCAGAGTCCCCCTTAAGGAGCTGCTAAATGTGCCTATTTGTAGTCTCCAACCCAGCCTGGCTGAATTAGAATATCTTAAGGTGGAGTCCAGAGTACTGAACTGTAAAAGTTTATCAAGTGATTTTGGTAAAAGTTGAGGTTTGAGAACCCCTGCAATGACAAGCAGTCCCTTCATGCATGTGGCTGCCAAGGTCCAGGAGCTGAAGATGGCCATGTCTCTGTACAGAATGATGGTCAGCAACAAAGAACCCTGAGTGAATTCCCTGTAACTGGGCTGCTGTGTCAAAACAGATTCAAGTAATACAAGAAAAGGGACTGCAATCCTTATCAGATTGTCAAGCCAAGATTCTGCCACAGAGGAAAATGTCAGCATTCAGGGGCCAGAGCTGAAAGACAGAGCATGACCAAGTGACAAGAATGAGAAAAAAGTTGAAATGATAACTTGGGCTTAAAGTCAAAGATAAACTGGCCACAAAGGTGGCCTTGAACTGAGTGCCAGATTGTCGGGCCAGGCCTATAGCTGGGAGTCAATTAGACTTTGATGTCAAAAGAAGACAACTTTTGAGACTGATGAAAGTCAGTCAGGCCCCATATATCCTGGGAATAAATGATGTGGTGTGGTGTGCTGTGTTATGTTTTAACTTAGTATTCTAATGAAATCACTGAATCCCTTTTGCCCTATTGTTATTCTCAGTGCTTGTAGATATTTGGCTCTCAATAGTTCAACATTTATCTGCTTTATATAATGAGATGGAAACTGTTCCTGCATTCTAACCAAAATTTTATCTTGAATTAACGTGTCCTGTAACAGGATTAAGGACCCGCTTCTTTGATATTTGGGATCAATGCAAATTTGTGGTTATTTGGAATTGCTAATCAATGCTGGCCTTTCTAGTGCAAAGCAAACAATTAAAATTCCTTTACTCAAAGCTGTTTTCTGACTTAATCTGCAGTTAGAGGAAAAAAAAATTTCACTTATGGTTCCTAAACAACTAACAGTTTCGACAGGTCACAGGATTAATCCAAGAAACTATGAGCAATAGCAAACAAGAAGCCCCAGCTATGTCTTGCCTATTAATTAATCCAACCTTGTGTTCATGCTCTTGGTATTCTTGCCTGGATGACATTCATCTACTTCTAACACTCATGGTAGTTCAAAGCAAAACATATAGAACACCCTCCACAAGTAGTTTTTTGGGTTTTTGTTTTGTTTTGTTTTTTTGTAAAAAAAAAAAAAAAAAAAAAAATCAAAGTATAATGTATGGGTTCTGGAATCAGAAAGAACTGATTTCAGCCTCTCCTTGCATTGATTAATTTGTGTGAACCTGAGTGAGTTGAGTTACTTATTTCTGAGATTCTTATCACTAAAACTGAGATATTAATACCATGTAGCTCTCTAGCTCACTGAACTGCTTTGAGATTAAGACAATTGTACATAAGAAAAGCATTTAGAAGAGCATATGGAAAGTTAGCTATCTTTTTGTTATTATTGTTATACAGGCACTCCAGCCTTCAGGTGCTATATGAGGTCACATCCTCTAGAATCACTTGTTTACTACCTGTCTCCCCTTGTTAATGCAAAGTGTTCTCATGGGTCTCCTCTGGGAACTCTAGTGTTCCCTGTACCCATGATCAAGAGCAAACTGCTACAATGTGGCATCCACCATGTTCTTCCTCTCCTGCCTGGAGTCCTGACATATACGCCCTGTCTGTGCCTCCAAGGGACCACACCACTGTCACTACTACTGCTGAGAATGCCCATGTCCTAGCCTATGACAATGACTTCTGATGCTCTCAAAAATCCAAGAATGTCACACTCTATTACTTGGAGCAGGGTGATGGAGCACCAATAATCCACAGAGTTTCTTATGAGAACAATTTTTTCAGCTATGTACAGCTCCATTTTCCACACAGCCATACATATGTGACTCCATGCACTCAGTCAAGGTAACTATTTCTGAAAAAAAGCCTAGGCTTTCATCCCTACCCGCTTCCAAGCTCCTTTCACCATACCCTGCAAAATCAACATGCTAATAAATCCTACAACAGTGGCTACTTGAAGACAGTAGAGTTCAGTTGTTAAAAGCAAAGCATCTGAGTCAAACTGTTTAGATTTAAGGGGAAAATAAAAGGCCCTCTTTGTCTCAGTTTTTGGTTTATTTTCAGAAAAAAAAATGATGTGGTAATAGAACTTAATTGATATGGTTTGGCTCTGTGTCCCCACCCAAATCTCATCTCAAATTGTAATCCTTATAATCCCCATGTGTAGAGGGGTGGGACCTGGTGGGAGGTAATTCAATCATAGAGGCAGTTTCCCCATGCTACTCTCATGATAAAGAGTATGTTCTCCTGAGATCTGTTGGTTTTATAAGTGTTTGACATTTCCTCCTACGCACACTCACTGTCTCTCCTGCTGCCGTGTAAAGAAGGTACTTGCTTCCCTTTCCCCTTCTGCCATGATTATAAGTTTCCTGAGGCCTCCCCAGCCCTGTGGAACTGTGAGTCAATTAAAGCTCTTTCCTTTACAAATGACCCAGTCTCTGGCATTTCTTTACAGCAGTGTGAGAACAGACTAATACATTAATTCACACAGAAATTTGGGGGGGGGGGGCCTAAATGAGGTGAAGTATCTGAAACACTAAGATTGGGCTCCTTGCACTACTGTCAACTCTAAGTGTATGGGGAAAATCCTACCTTTGCCCCTCATTTATGACAAAAATATTTTTAAATGTGAAATCATTCTTTTGATGTTTGCAGTGCATTTCAAATGAAGATGTAATCTTTTGCCACTATTCTGACTTTGTCCCATCTGCCCCAATAAAAATACAAGTTATAGATTCAAGAATATCCATAGGAATCCTTTAACTCTGTATCAACAGACAAAGAAGTCATTCTTGAAATACATCTGACGACATGATAGACTGGTAAAGTCAAATCTCTCCAGAAGCAAAAATTAACTATGATTACTTGATGTAAGGCATCACTCAAACCAATCAAATGTTATTTTGGGAAATCATAAATTTATAACCAGAGTCAGTTTGTCACTCATTAAGTTCTTATAAGAATGATTAGGAAATTATCTTAATAAGTAAACGTTAGTCTTAATCTCTTCTTACTTTGATGGCTTAGAAATATAAGTTTATATCAATTCATTGGGTCTCACTAAATGACTCTGCCTGCTTGGAGGGTTATTTATTCTACTATTAATAAACTTTAGGATTGACAAGAGATTCTTGCATTGCTTCGATCTGCAATAAATCTATCTACTATGTGTTAGCACAGCTTTCAGAATATAATTTTATAATTAATATTAATAAATATTTGCTGGGTACCTACTATGTTGCAGGCCCTGTGTAAGGTGCTAGAAATATATGAAAATTTCATTACCTTAAAAGTGTTCCCATACACAAAAACTCCCGGAGCAGACTGCAGTCTTGCCAAGGTGTCATTTTAGTGACTGACATGGATCACCACCCCCTGGCAGTCAACAGTGACAGCAAGCAAAGCTGTTTAACAGGGAGTTACTGATCTTCCAGATGTATTTTGCTTGTCACTGCTTTGAAAGATGCTTACATTGAAGATCTCCATCAGGTGGAAGAGAAAAAGCATGATGTAACCTATAAATCAAGGAAAAGAGAGGTTTTAGAGACACAAGTAAACCACCATGTCAGTAACTCAGAGAGCTCACAAAGAAGGTAAGCATGGTGAATAAAATACAGAAAGAGTCCATGAACTTTATGATAAAGGAATCAATTTCCTCTCCAATAAACATTTTGTAAGTACCTAGCAAGAATAGAAGTAGAGAGTCTCTCTCCCACCCCTTGCTCAAAGGAAGATCTAATCATTGGAGATGCTCCAGGATGCCTAAAGTGTCATAATGAATAGTCTACTAATGTCCACCTTTCAAAGGAAAGTATGGACTTCTTAAATTCACTTCCAAATTACTCCCAAAATGACTGTCAGTGCTCTCTTCCATTGTTACTGAACCTGGAAAAAAAGTTTCTGATATATTGTTGATAATTTATCAATTCCCCAAACTGACATCTGCAGTTCTTAATTTATTAAACCTTGTTCATTACTATTTTGCTGAATGTTTGTATGTAGTTTATGGTTTTTATATCTGCAGTCATTCCCTCATTTTTCCAGAGAAATCATATAAACAATGGTGATGTAATTTAAATTTTATTCAATTTACTGGATTTTAAGTGTTTTCTACATTGAAACCATGAAGAAGTATGTTCACAGAAAATGTCTACAAAACAGGACTATGGCCAACCACTTTTAAATTAACCCAATTCACTAAAATTACAGTAAAATATCATTTATTTGGACTCTATTAATTTTAAATATGTGAAAATCCACATGGCTGAAATTGATCTGTGAAATTATATTTAAATTTGAATACCAGTTCACCACTTGCAAACATATTGATTAAAATTTCTAAACCTTTATTTACTCATCTGTAAAGCTGGTACAATCTCTTTATGTTTTCTAATCACGGCTACTGCTAGCACCCCTTTCCAACCCACAAACATTTTGTGCCTAGAATAATACAAAAGTCTCCTAACTGGTTCCTCTGACTCCATTCTTGCCTATTCCCCCTTACCCCTCCCCGCCAAGCTATTATTTACATAGAGACCAGAGTAATTTTAAAAAAAAAAAAATCAGAGTATATCACTCCTCTACTAGAAACTCTAATGATTTCCCATTTTACTCAATAAAATTCAGACTCCTTCTTGTGGCTAACAAGACCCATGTGAGCTACCCCCACCCACACCCCTACTACTATCTCATCTTCCCTAACCTCCTCTTTTACCACCCTCCCAGTTGGTCCTTCCACCCTAGTCACATGGACATTTCACACAAGCTCTGCCCTACCTGAAATGTACTTCTCCCAGAATGCCATGTGGCTTTTCTGCCTGCTCTCCTTCTCAGTTCAAATGCCACCTTCCCTGGTTATGTTATTCAAAAAAACATTCCACCTTTAATCTCTCAGCCACTCTACATACCCCTCCCCCTGCTTTCTTCTTCTTTACGTTATTTCTCAGGGTGTGACTTAGAAGGTGGATTTTGTCTAATATGTGTTTCCCTGTAACCAATTTGTCTCTGTGAGAAGAAGGATTATTGTTGCTTTTATTCACTGCTATATCCGCATGGAGAATAGTGCCTGGCATATAGTAAATTCTCAGTAAGTATACAAAAAAATGGATGGTTTTTTCTGCTTGGTAATGCCTTTCATGGCCTATTTTAGTTACATAAAAATAACAAATTCATTTTTCTTAATATACTCCATAACCAAGTTTTTCACTAACTCAGATCTGATTTATATCTGAATGAATGTTTTTTCTGTCAGAAAGGATAAATAATGTGACCCCATTAAGACAAAAACTTTGTAGCGGATCTTTTTGAAATCTTACAACTATTATACTTTCTTGGAAATTCAACCTATTTTGTTCTTTTTATCAGTTTAATTGAATATCTGAGATCTTAGTTATGATGCCTTGCCCTTTCAGTTAATTATACAATAGCTGGTATAATTACATAATATTGAATTTTAAGTTTCTATTAAATCCATGTTTTAGTTATAAACTTAAAAATCACCAAAGGGGGGGTGTGGTAATTTAAAAATATGGCCCCAAATTATTTCACAGCCCTTCCATTGGGAGGTAGGGTCTATCTCTCCTCCCCTTGAATGTGGGTAAACTTGTGACTTCTTGACTTACAGAACACAGGCTTCCTGAGCTAGATCAGAATAGGTCGTGCTGCTTCCACCTTATTCTCTAAGCATGTTCACACGGGGGTAAGCCAGGCACCATCTAAGGAGTCTGCCTACCCTAAGACCTCCCTGATGAAGAGGCCATGTATAGACACTCCAATCAACAGTCCCAGCTAAGCTCCCATCAGACAGCCAGCATTAACTGCTGGCCCCCAGCCCATGCCAGGCTTCAGATGGCCACAGCCATCTTACACCTAACTACAGCCAAATGAGAAACACCAAGTGAAGATGTCCAACCAACCTCTTCTTGAACTTTGGACCCACAAAACTGAGTAAAATTAAATATATGTTGTTTTTATACTTCTACATTTAGAAGTCATTTATTACACAGCAATAGAAACTTACACAGTAGGAAATGCTGTCTCTCTTGTTTTGTTCTGACTCTATTCTCCACATGGTAAGAAAACAATCTGTGAAAAATGTAGTAGATTTTATCAACATTGGTTTTGATTCACACAACAAGATAGAAAATCATTAAAAGTAGAAAGCACGTTGATTTCAGAGTTCTCAAAATGTAGCCCACATAGGTTGTAGTCTATCAGAACCACTGAGTTAGAGCAGAGGTCGCCAAATCTGGCCCAACACTTGTTTTATATAAAATAAAATAAATATAGCCCACAAAGCCTAAAATATTTACTACCTTGCCCTTTACCAAAAATGTTTACTGAACTCTGAGTTGGAGAATGGCAAAGTTAGAACAAAAATATAAGTGTTCTAAGTATTGTTTTCTTATTATGTTGTCAGACAAAAATATCATTTCTCAATAACATCAGCATATTTTAATGGGACTATTTTATGATTTTTATCAGCACTTCTTAAATTTTGTAAGGATTTTTAGTTGTTGTTTTGGGGGGTTCTGCCAGCCCCGTTTTTTAGGTCTTCTTGTTTTGCTTTTAGTTTTCCTATCGAAAAGAAAAAAATGTGTCACAGGAGAAGGAGTACATATCACTTGGAGTTTTCTATGATACCATCCGTGCAGCAAATTCATATCAACTGAAGAAAACTGGCATCTTAGGTCTGGGGTTGGCAAACATTTTCTACAAGAGGAAGGTCATTTGTACCTTTGCAAATCATATACTCTATGTCTCATATACTCAGCCCTGATTTTTAACACAAAAGCAGCTACATACGGTGCTTAAATAACTGGCTATGTTTGTGTACAACAACACTTTATTTACAGAAACAAGTGGTGGGCTGGAGGTAGCCTGCAATTGTCATTAGCCCACCCCTGTTTTGGATAATGTGGGGACACATGCACCCGCGGGAGGCAGCAGGGATGTGGCACTGCTGCTTTAGGAAGTTTGCAGTTGTAAATCCTACACAGAGAAGGAAGGGGAATACCAAACATGAGATTCATGTCATAACAATGTTTTGCCTGTTTACTACATTTTTATTCAGTATACTCTAAAATAACATCCAGTTTATGAATAATATTGAATTAGAGATGAGTTAGTATACCGAAAGACCTCATGAGTTAAAATTCAGTCTTTATTATTACAACTTGAAAGTCTTACCTTTTTGCAGAAGATTTAGTTCTTCCAGATATAAAAGGAGGTCATTTCAGACCTCAGTAGGCCCACTAAAACAGCTACCTCCCAGCCTGAGAGTCCTAAAACAGGCCTCTTTCCCTCTGTTGTCAAACCTTCCTAAACACAGTATTCTCAGACTGTGTGGTATGTTTTCCTCCCAGTTTTCAGAACCCCTGAAGTTCCTCCAACACACACAAAAAAAGGCTTATTTTTACCAGTTGGTGGAGGATGTTCCACTTTCAAAGGGAGAGAATTTTTAATTCTCTCCATAGGGCTTCATAGCTATTGTAAACTTCATGGGCAGACTTTCACCTAGAGAGGACCGATTTCCATATGATGCCAACCATTCTGGCATAAAATGGATGGTGTGAGGGTGACAGTAACTCTGTACCCATTACTAGCACATAGTTAAAAGTTAATATTAAAATAGACTTCAGGAAAAATTTTATGTTTTATTTTTACCTTAAAATAAATGCCTTCTTAGACATAAATAAACAAATAAATAACATTTTTCCAGGGCTAAAAGCAAATAAATGAATTTTCCAGAGATTTAAAAAGAAAAAGAATATTACCTTTGTGCCTAAGATACATATAGATGGATAGATTTCATAGCATTTAAAAATACACTGAAAAAGTAAGCAACTAATTAACACTTAGAAACGTATAGTAACATTGATTACATAAATATAAATGTACATATGCATAAATAATTCTAAAAAGCAAGGTACAACATTATAGTATTACTTTCAACCAGTTCAATCTAAAAAATAGGAAATGTTGATATGTTTGCTTTGAAAGCTCAGAGAATTACCCAGGTGTGAAAAATCCAAAATTGCTTCAAAGTGTAAAAATTATTCTTCTTTCCACCTACAAGTAAGTCAAAATTGCTGTGCACATTTTCATCAAATTTTTTGAAAAGAAATTATCCACCAAGGAAAATCTCTGAAGCTACACAATAAAAACCTCGGGGACAAAAGAAAACTACTCTCAGTGCCTGCATCTACAAAGTACAGGCAAAACAAACCACCCCCTACACATAAGCACGTGTGTGTGTGTGTGTGTGTGTGTTTATTAATTGATTCAACATTTTACTGAAAGTTACATACATTAATTTGTGCATATAGTATGTATATGGGCATATATATTTTACATGACTCTAATCATATGTGTGAATATATCTGCAAAAGCAAAGGCAAAAGGAAGGCCTTAAGGATAAAGAGAAAATATTCATGTAAAGAAACACCCAACTACCTGAAGGCACCAGAAATTATCCTATATGTACATAAATGTTGTAAAATAGTGATGTTAGAGCTCATAATGAATATTGGAGGTGAGAACAGGATGACCTCAAGGGCATTCTTCTGGAGCATCAGAAATGTCATTGACGCAATGGCAATGATGGTGAGGCAGCTGCTCTCAGGAGAGGACATGGAGGGAAGGGCAGAAAAAATAAACTGTGTCACTTCACTGTTTGAGAGCAATGACAAAAATTGGGAACTCTAAACTTTTTAATTCAACATTTTAAAGTAAAATTGATTATTTAAAAATACTCCTGAAGTTGTCTGAAAGGCTGCTTAAATTTGTGGTTGTTTTAGTTGTAATTAATAATAGTAATAACCACTGTTTTCACTTCTAAAGTAAGAGAAAGTAGAGGCTGGTCATTAACTTTTCTCCTTAATCTCTGGCAAGCCTATATTTAGATTGTCTTTTATAGTCACAAAAGAGGTACTAAATTAGTAATCTATATATAAGATGTGTCTCAGATAGGAAGCAACTCACCCAGTAATACTAGGGAAAAGCATGCTCTTATCGTAACTACACAGCATCATGTAGTCTCCAGGCCAGTGTGCTTGTTGAAGTTAGCAGGTGGCTGCAGCCATCGTAAGTTACCATTGAGAAAAATACGACATAATAGATTATTAAACAGAAATTTCTGCAGAGATAAAAATAAGTAAGCCATTATAACAGCCAGACCCTAGATTTCCAAACTATTAGATATCCTATTTTTAATTTTGGCTTAGAAATACAATACACACCTATTGGAAGCTTATTATTTCATAAGAGAAAAAACTCTAGGCCTAGGAACTGAGAAAAAAAAGTTCATGCTTTGAAGTGGAAATAATGTCCAGAACCTATTAGAACCACATTCCCTCCAATGCTGTTCCCAGGGAGTTCAACACTCACTTTAACAAGAGAAAATGTCTCACTGTGAGAAAATAGGGCCCATCGTGAAGCTGAAGGAGCCAAGCAGACTTGTTTGCTTAAAACCTAAAGGTCTGCCCAAGAAACAGAGCCCTGAAAAGAAGTGAACCTAGTTAGCACAGAAAGCATCTTGGCAGGAGCCATCTGACTGCAAATACACTGCTGTATCTTCTCCTTTAGAAATAGTGCCAGACCAAGCCAGCTTACCTGGTCACCTTTCACTCCCAGCTAGATCTGCCCAGTACCTCATGGCAGATGATCAAAGAACACTGCCATCTCTGTGTGGCCTCCCAGCCCCAGTCCTGCCAGGCTGTAGGCTGCCCAATGCAGGGTGGGGATCAGAAAGACATTTTAAAAGGGTAAGATAATGATCTTCAATATTTTGAGCAGAATGGTAATTTCTTGGCAGGTTAGATTGCAATAGCACTTCGGTTACATAATGAGCATCTCAATGTCACCTTCATTGCAAGAAATCTTTGCTAGAAAATAATAATGACAATAATAATAATGGTGAAATATAAGGATTTGTTCCCGAATGTAAATCCTTTCCCAATGCTTCCTCTAGAAGCTACAAATTTCCTGGACCCACACAGAGTAAGCTGCCTGTTTCCAGTGACCCAGAATCCATAGCACAGGCAGCTAGTGTATTCTGTAACCGAGCTCAATGAGAACTAAGAGTTTGGTGACCCCTCTTCCTCACCAGAGGCTCTGATAGTAACGGCCACCCTGCTCAACCTCCACCCACCGGGCCAGGGCCAAGTTGCCTAAAACTTCCCCACACCACACCCAACATGGCTAACAAGAACCTCTGTTCCCAATACATTTGGTTATCAAAATAGCACTGTGTTTCCCCCACAGAAATGCAATTTCATCTCCATTTCAAGTAGTTTGATGTGTGGTAATCAGAGGGAGACATAAATTTTGAACTTGAGCTTTATGTTGTGACTAACATTAATTTAAATACCCTGCAACAAAGATCTGAGCTATTCCTCTAAACTGCTTTAAAACCCACCATGACTTTTCGTTGTTTCAGAAACCCACAGTGCAATCTGCAATGCATTACAAATGTTAAGCAAAGAATCTTATCTATATTTTCTTGTGCATTCCAAAACGCCCCAAAATACTGATCAGAGACAGTGCCCACGTTCCAAGACTAGTGCCACAAGTTTGCTACAAGTTGAAGGAGGAAAAAAAAAATTAAAGTAACAGATGTTTGGTTGTCTACTTCTGTTATTTTCAAAACTTCATCAACAATGCAAAGTTTTAAATTAGAAATGTACTATAGTTCTATTGTTCCCTATGGAAATTTTTAACTAAAACCAGAGTCTAGGAATTCGTTTTCAAGTAAATATTCCAACTTTGGTTTTAAGAGGAAAAACTATATATATATATATATATATATATGTATACATATCCTCTTAGAAGGGAAGAAAGTTCTGTCTGATGAGAAGCCCCCTCCACTCAGTGCTGCAGCAGGGAGTAGAACAGAATTCAATGGGTGGTAACCGCCCCCTGCTGCTCTTGCAGACTTGGTGACTCCATGAAGTGTGTTCCCCAGGCTTCTGCTGTCCAAAGGGGAAGCTATGGGGGATGTTCCTGGCCCCACTACAGCTAGAAAATGTTGTGGGTCTGGTCCTGTCGATCCATCGGGATAGCTCCATGTGAGGTATTCTCACTCACTTCAAAGACAGGACAGCATTAGAAGCCCTTCCAGAAGGCTTGCCTGCATCACCTCAGCATCCATGCTGCTCGTCCCCCTCCTGGTTCTGCATGTCCTGCAAGGAAAGCTATTTGCTCCCTCCTGGCCTCAAAGGGAAGAGGGAGCAGAGAACACTGTTTGCTCTCAAATCTGCATCTCTGGTGGCTAGTGGTTCACATATTAACTTAATTCGAAAGATTGGCAGCACAGCGCTTAAATTATACAGCATTCAGGAAAGTTCTGATCCAGGCTGAGAATGGAGACTGGACCAACAAGTGGAAACTCATAAAGCAGAGCCAGTTTTTTCTGAACGCAAATTGATAGAAGGAAGTCAGTATCTTTTGTTGGTGGTATTGTTCCTAAAATTCTTTTATCCTATATGAATTCCCCCAGCTCCTCCACAAAACTCCTCCTGACTCCACTAGCCACAGTAATCCCTCCTTTCTCTGAGCTCTTAAAAATACATGTAGTATCTGCTGCCAAATTAGCACTTTATTATATCCTTACCTGTGTTCGTCTCTGTATTATATTTTTAATACTGACTCCCCAAATTGATTTTGAGTGTCTCAAGGGCAAAGAGAATGTCTTTCACTTTCTTTCAAGACCTATCAGAGGAAGAGTGGGGAAGAGGAACCCAAGAGGACTATTTGGCATAAGCCTCATATTTAAAACAGGCCTCTACTTTATATTTTTGATGATATCTCCAAATAAGCTTATACCTCGACTTTCATAGACATACTGGCAAGAGTTTTTAAAAGAAGCATTTCATCCAACAATTTAAAATTCATCAGTTTCTATGATGCTCTTTTGGTATTACTTATTTTAATACTCCAGAAGCCTCAAAAAATAGAAACAATTCCGTTTACCTCAGATTTTCTGTAGCTCCTGGCACTCTGTTGCAAAAGACAAATGAAGAAAATGCTCCCTAACGGTCACCAGACCTCTGCAGATGGAGGAAAGAAGTACAAAACCATCACAACACTCAGCTGTAACAAAAGCAGAGTCAGAGACCCAGGGCAACTGAAAAGAGCCCGCGCAGACGGGCTCGAGCGAGCCCCTAAAGCAGTTGTGTGTTTTTAGGGTCCTCTCTCCTATACAGCTACCTTGTCTCCTTCCTGATAACAACATTGGCGTCAGAAGAAGAGGGCTCTCCTCTTTGTTTGATAATAAAGTACCTTCCAATAACTTGAAGATAAGGCAGCTTTGTAAACCAGTGGAACTTAGAGGCAATAGCTGTGCTTCACCAGGTGCGAGAGAAGGCGGAGTAGGAAACTGTCTGTGATGGGCAGCCAAACGGTTCTAAAAAATTCAGAACTCCAATCAAGGTAGCTCCCCGAAGTGATCTTAGGGGAGCAGAACTAGAATGTGATTCTAATGTAATCCAGAATCCCATAATGTCTTTGAAGAAAGATATTGTGACACAAAGTGTGTGTGAATAGTAAAGGGAAACAAAAATTAGCCGTGAGTTCATTGCGTGTGTTCTCTTTGCGAAGACTCAGGGATAGTCGGTCATCTTCGGATGACAGCTCCAAAACAACCCTGTGTTCTGGGCACCTCCTTCTGCCCTATTCTTGACCTCAGCTGGTGTGGTAGCTATTAGTCCTGTTCACCAAATTCTTCTGGCTCTCCCTCTTCTGGAACTTTATAGAATTGCATTCATCCATTCTTCTTCACAGGTAAGGATAGCCTTGACTTGTTTTAGCCAATGAAATGTGAGTGACATAAGCACCAGAGAATGAGCCACTGTATCTCCATTGTCCTTCCTTGCTCATCACAGATCACAACAAAAACAGAGACAGAGACTCCCCCTGCAAAGGCCCTGAGTGAAAGAAGGCAAGCTCTCCAAATGACCAGTGGGCCTGTTTAATATGAAAAAGAAACACGCCTTTGTTACTTTAAGCCACTGAAATCTTGGAATTTTTTCTTACCACAGTTTAACCCATCCTCTCCTGATTGATAAAATCAGCGATTACCTCCCCATGCTTAATCTCCTGCTCCTCAGACTGAAGTACCTTCAGGGCTACACCGTTCTATGCCAGGGGATTAGAGAAGCCATGGGATAAGGGAGGCAACACCATACTCACTGTGAATTTAAAACATTATTTTTGTATTCAAACATACACAAATGAGGATAAAATTGTGTTTGTTTTTAAGATAAAACAGGAGATTTCAAAGAATTTCAGAAGCACATATTTAGTGGACAAAATAAGGCATTCCAGTAGAGAAAGGGCCTCTGAGAGAAGCAGCCTCAATGAACAGAAGAGAAACTGAGGCACAGGGAATCGATGTGACTCGTCCAATGTCACACAGCCCAGGTTGGCTGATCCAATGCCAGTGGTCTTTTGGCCACACACACCTAAGCATGTGCAGTAATGATTCTTTCCACTGTTCTCAGCAACACAAGGAAGACAGCCAGCCTCATGTGAGAACCAGTCATCACGTCTTCACTATTCACTTAGGATGGTGGCAATGAGATAGCTGCCCTCGCTACCAAATCATCACTGTTCACAGAGAGAGAGAGATGCAACAAATATTCTGTCTTCTTTTCTTTCCCAACTTCTCACCATGAAAAGATTAAAAAATAGACAAAGATTTGCCTTTCCCCCCAAATTTTCCAGCTTTTGATCTTTATAATTTAATCAATTATCTCCATGTTGGGGTCATGAAATATAATGAGCTATTGGAGGAAAAAGAAAAGTGTGTGTGTGTGTGTGTGTGTGTGTGTGTGTGTGTACCTCCAAGAAGGTTCCCCACTGATGAACAATCCCTTAGTATCTATCTTTGGAACAAGGCAGGGTTTGAATAAATAACCTTCTGCAGTCAGTTTAGTGCCAGATCATTCTTAAAAGCAATATCTTAGGTAAGGTCTGGAAGTAACATTTATGTTTTCTTTTTTAAATTGGAACTTAGTTTTTTCAGTCTCTTTTGGAATTTTATGAACCTAAATTTTCAAGTGGGAGAATTCAAAGCAGATGAAAAGCAACCAGATTTTTTAAAAAAAGAAAAGGACTTAAAAATCATAACCCACCCTCACTCACAGTCTTTCAGAGCTAATTATATATAGTTAGGATAACTTAGTCTGAAACTCTAGAAGCACCCTTGCCAACATTCTTTGTATCTATTAAATCAGCCTATGATAATTTAAGATCAATAGTTTGTAAAAGTCAGTATTTGAGTCCTACCTCTTGTAAGTGTGGCCAGTTTCTAACGCAGACATTACCAAATGCTCAGCATGGTGAGAAGCTCCGAGCCATGAAAAGTCCATGCCCTTCAGTGTCCATAGCATTAACTCAGATTCTTACTAAATCATTTTTTATGCACATCACTCAAAAAGAGGAATTACTTTTCTTTTTGCACAAGTCCCCGCTCACTTTTAGAGGACACAGCTCTCACAAATACACTTTGGTTTCCTTGCTCTCTCAGTAAAGAGATTTTTTTTCCTGAAATGCTCTTTTAGTGAAACT
The DNA here is from genome assembly GCF_001604975.1 of Cebus imitator. Classification (NCBI taxonomy): domain Eukaryota; kingdom Metazoa; phylum Chordata; class Mammalia; order Primates; family Cebidae; genus Cebus; species Cebus imitator. The sequence goes on from NW_016107331.1 coordinate 10,736,277, forward strand.
TATTTTGAGAAGAGTGAGTACCACCCTACATCAGATGTTGTTGGTTATGCTATTATCGCAGATACAGAAGAAAAATTTGTTAGAAATTTCCAAAAGCTCTCAAACAAATGCCCCAGGATAGTCCCCATTCTACCTTTCCAAATTTGTCCCCCTTCCTCTCCCTAAAGTCCTCCATCCTTGTCAAGTATACCTCCCTAGCAATATCTCAAGCTGGTTCTGTCTCCAAGGTTTTGCTCACACTATTTAAACACACATGCACCCAGTGTCTGTGACACACAAATTTTTCTGTCTGCCAGTGTAAATCCTGTCCAACCTTCAAAGCCTAACCCAAGTCCCAACGATTCCTGGAACACTTCCCATATCAAATGTATCCTCAATAATAACCCACTTCGGTGAATTCTGACAGCAATTGCCATGCTTGCCATTTATTCTGATGCTTAGCCTTATTCTGCTTAGCATCATTATGCAATTGCTTCATTGTGTATGTCTTGGATTTTTCATTTGATCAACATGTCATAGAGTAGAGGATATATGGACAAGCCAAAGAATGAAATTCTTCAGGAGAGACCCACATGGAAACTAAGATCTTTGTATCTTTCCCGATTCTCAGATCATCAACTTTCAGAAATTTTCCAGGCCTAATCTACAATGAGCATGGAAGGTACAGAGATCTTCATCTCCATCCATTTACCGCAAGAGTCACCCCTCAAATTGTGTGCCTTTTGGAGTCATACCCAAATGAAGGCCAAAACTAAGATAACCACAATTAGCCACTCTAGCAAACAGACTGCTTCACTAGCAAGGCTGAAACATCAGCCAAGGCCAGGTGGTGGGAATTGTACAAAGAAGCAGACAGCAGTGATGCATCATGCATAACCAGAGGAAATCAACACCCAGCTACTGTCCGCTACAGACCCTGTCCTCAGTCCCACAGGTATAAGCTACCCTCCATATAAATAGCCTGCATCACAAAGATGCCACAGAGCACAGGCATCCTGGACACACCCAGAGAATAAGATCTTGAAAAGCCAAATGCCTGTGGCATATAAGCAAGTGTCTTATCATAAATAAAAGTAAGAACAAAAGCAGGAGATTTCTGTTACCTTTGGAGATAATATATAGTTCTATACACATTTAAATGTTTTAGCAGAGTGGCATGTTTAGTTAAGTGTGGAGTTTTCAGTGTTTTTTCTGCATTAGTCAACAATATTATTCAGATGGTAAATAAGTTCAGTTTTCTTGGCACTAATAGAGATAGATTGCTGTACACGCATGTGCACACACACACACGCCTGCGTGTGCACACACAATCTTCCTGGACTTTATCATTTTTGTTAACAATACCATTAAAACATACAATTCAGCTGTTCATCCCTATGGAGCAAAACGCTATGTTAAAAGCTGCCTTCAGTTTGTGCCTATTGCTCAAGGGCAGCAGGTCTCAGCCAAAGAAGAATCTGCCACCAGGGGACATTTGGCAAGGTCTGAAGACATTTTGGGCTGTCATGGCTTGGGTGGTAGTACTGGCATGCTGGTAAATGTTCTACAGTAAACAAGACAACCTCCTATAACAAGGAATTACTAGGTCCAACATGTTGGTAGTGTCAAGTTTGAGAAACGCTGTCCTAGAAGTAAAAGCAATATAGCACTTCAAGGAAAGGATGCTTGGGCAAATGCAATGGCTCACACCCATAATCAGAGCTTTAGACCAAGGCAGGACTATCACTTGAGCCCAAGAGTTTGAGATCAGCCTGGGCAAGATGGTGAAACCCTTGTCTCTACAAAAAATTAAAAATAATTAGCCAGGTGTGGTGGTACGCACCTTGTGGAGACTGAGGTGGGTGAAGTACTTAAGCCTAGGAAGTCAAGGCTGTAGTGAGCCGAGATCACTCCACTGCACTTCAGCAGAGGGATACCCTGTCCAAAAAAAAAAAAAAAAAATGCTAGAATGCTTCTTGTTTGAGGGAAATTGCTTTAATAAGCCTTTGACTTATGCAAACAAAAAGTTAAACTTTTATTCTGAAATAGGTAATTTCAGACTCTAAGTCTACTGATGGCTTTGTGCAGTGTCTCTGCGGAGACTGGCATGACGTTAACTTCCTATTAAATTCGTTGAGTGAGAAATGAGGAAAGAGTCAAGTAGTGTCCCAGATTTCCAGGAAGGACCGATTTGAGGGAATTCTCTTCTAAGGAAGAGAAAATAACACTCAGCAATGTCACACTAGGCAAGAGGCTAAATAAAGCCAGTCAAAATGGTGCTCCCCATGTTGAGCATGGCAGATGGCATCTGGAATTGGTGGGATTTGATCCAGCTGTAAGTTTTCCTTTTTCACACTGTTATTCTCTTATAACACCCTCAAGCCTTCAAAGACAGTTTTATGAAGCACTGCAGCCTAGTGTTCACTGTGTCTGGGAAATAAGAACTACCTAGTCGAGGATGTCAGAGGAAGTAGGTAAAAGTGTGAAGGAAGCCAGGGCAGACTGGGAGAGCAGTGAGATACCACAACTTGAGTGTGGCATAGAGGGAAAGAAGGTTGCCCAGAAGCTTCCTAGCACACCCATCAGCATAAGGGAGGTCCTGCAAAGCAGCGGGGCAGGTCTTGAATCAAAGTTGACTGTCAGAGGAATCTGGCATCTCCCAGGAATGAAATACTTCAGTATCCCTGAATGGCCTAGTCACTGGTTGAGCCTTTAATTGGCTGAGCCCTTGGGAAGGGTGGCCTCAAAGTAAATGGAACCACAGATTCAGAGTGCAGCAGCTAAGGTCAATTACAGTCCCTATACTGGGAGGTCAGCTAGGTCCATTCTTGTGGCCACCTCGTGAATAAAACTATAACCAGCTCTTTGAGTGATAAGAGGAAGTGTTTCCTGGACCCATGTCTCAATCCATTATCTGTTCATATGCCCTCTTATCTACAGGAAGAGCAACAGATACTTTAGTTGCTGATTAATTTCTCAAAAGTAAATAGCTGCCAACCAACTGAGTGTAAGAATCAAGAAAAGGATACGTCAAGTGTTCTAGGATCACAAGAGAAGTAGAAGAAAACTCTCAGACTTTAGAGAGTGCCCAAATCAAGAAACTCTTCACCTGCCTTTTAGCTTCACTTGGAATTGGCCCAGGCTATGCCACTCATAGCCCCACTGCAGGGCACTTGGCATCTTGCCAGCCTCTGTCATACAATGACTGTGAGTTTCTTCCAGACTCTGAAATGCTCTGAGAGAACCATCATTACCCACCATAGGACTTCTAAGGGAAAATTGAGTTGAATAAATTATTAGCTATTTCATAATAAACTTCAAATCATCTTCCATACATTTTCTTCAAACTGCCAGAGTAATTCATATATTAAACATTTAGATAGTACCATCATTCCTTGTCAACTTCTTTCCCTTGTGAGGGATTGTTAAGAGTAGACCATTAAATTCCAGGAGAGTTTAAGTTCAGAAAGGCCTCAAGGTAGACTGTGAGTCAGAAGCCTTCTCAAAGGCCTGCCAGCTCTGTGATTTTATGATTGCAGATGAAAAACCTGACAGTACATTGAGAAACTGTCCCTGAAACAAAAAGGAAAGTCAGTGGAGAAGCCAGCTTTAGGGAATGGCTCACTTCCTAGGCTATCTCCTAAAATGTAGACTGTATGTTCAAACCATAGATACTCACATTGTCACTTTATTTCTGAGCTTCTTTTGGAATAAGGAGTTATTAGATGATAGTATTTGTTTACCTTTGTAAGCATTCCAAAAACAGCGTGCAGGAGGACAAGTGAGCCTTGAAAGATCATCATGAGATTTTTGGTTTTGGTCCTGGACAGAATGTCAAGCATGACCAGCAGTTATTTTTCCAATAACAGTGTGGTCCAAAGTCTATTTCTCCATTTTGTCTTACACAGACAACTGCCAGATCCAAACAGAATAAATATTGATGCAGTGACTTTGGATAAAATGAAAGTCAAGTCAGCCTAAAACACCAGGAACATCAGTAATGTCCCTTAGTGTGTTCTTCACTCAAGTCTGTAGGGTTTTTGGTTGCTCTGACACTAAAATTACGGCACACATTGTTTTCATCTTCTATTTGTAGAATGCTAGAATACAAAAATGTTATTAACTTCACAAAGTGTGTATACACACACACACACACACACACACATGCACACACAAAAAAGCTCAGCTTGTCAACAGCTTTAGTGAAGTAAAATACAAATGATAATTAGAAACATGTGTCCCCAGCAAAGAGGCACAGAAACTAAAAGGTCATCTTTTTCCAAATGACCTAATTAGAAGAGCCTGGAGTGCTGGCTACAGTATAATGGTTTTACACAGCTTTTAACTCAGACTTCCTGTTTTAAAACAGTGCAATTTACTGCTCCTGCAGCAAATATGATTGGTCGCTTAATGCCAACAGAATTAGGCCCTACAACACCACCTGCCTCCAGCAATCTCCTCATTGTTAGACCCATCAGCTGAGGATTGCTGATTTACCATCCCAGAATGACCATTTAGAACCTAATGCCAGGATTGCTGCCAAGTTGAGAACAAGGATTTCATGTAGAAGAGAGCCCACTTCGTACTTTACATTAATGCCAATTGAAATATGCATGAATAGACCAGAGGCAAAGCAGTTGTTCAGAATCAGACTACCAGTGAATTCAGTGAACGCTTCTTAGGTTCCTTTTTTTTTTTTTGGTCCCAGAGCTAGGATTTTGATGCTTAATAATTTTAATTGCCCAAAGACAACAGACACACACTGGCTTAAATGCTGCCTAGTAGAAACTTAAACAGACACCCAAATAGAACTGTCATTTTAAATAGATATCTCTGTAAATTTACATTTAATCTCTCTCATATGTATTCAGTATTTTGTGATGTTTCACAAAGTATTCATCTTGCTTGTCTGTTTGGTTACCACAGTTCTCTCATCTGAAATACCTAACTAATGCTATGGAGCAGCATGTTTATTGAGGACTGTGAAGAACAAAAATTCAGTAACAGCAATGGATGCTCAGCTACGGACTATATTTCTCAGCCTCTCTTGTAGCTAGTTTTACTTATATGATGAAGTTGGGTCTCACAGGATGTGAGTGGAAAGGATGTATACAACTTCCAAATCACCTTTATATAGATGGTGTTTTTGAATTTTCTCTGCCCCCTGTTGCTGGCTATGAAGTGATGACAGCTTTAGCAATCTTGGGTGAACAACCTTGGGTGATAAAGCTTTCCTGACAGCCTTTGATTATTCATCTATATACTCTTCCATGAGAGAAATAAACTTCAATTACTGTTAACACACTGTGGATGAGGGCTACTACGGTAGGCTGTACCTCAACTAGTCAAAGCAAAGGGGGCAACAATAAGTTGCATGTACTCACTGTAGCCTGAATTTTGTGTACGTCTTTTGCATTGTTTGGTTCATTAGTTAACCAAACAGAAAGTAACTTTAACTTTAGGCTAATCCTCATGTTTGCCAATTCTTGAACTAAATCTGTCTTTAATATCAGACTTAGTTTATGGGCTTTGTTCACAAAATGAGGAGGATGAGGCAGTTGAAGTTGCAAAATCCAATGACTTAAGGTTCTGTACTTTACTATGACTGGAAGTAGACCAGATCTGAAATATGTTTCTGGCATTATATCCAAAGAAGTACATTTGTAAATGCTGTTGCCTACAATTTCTCAGATAAGAAAATTTTGATACAGGTATTTTCCTTATATAACAGTTTCTTTGCAATATTTTACATTCCTATCTGCCTTCCTTTGGACCCTTAGTCACTCAAAGGTCTATTTGAATTTATAAAATACCTTAATTATATTCTTCTGATCCTCTCATAAGATTTGTTTTACACATCACTTTCTCTGCCCAAATTTCTTGGTATGGTCTAGGACAAATGTTTCAATGCCCATATTCTCATTCTTTCCTTAAGTCCCTAAACCTATGTCTCCTTCATCCCAATCTACTACAATTTCATTTAAAAGATAACCACTCTATTTCCCATTTCTTATGTTCCTAGACTATTTATTTATATGCATTCAACAAACATTTATTGAGCTTCATCCATTTGTCATGAAATAGACAGATTAGAATACAAAGCACAGTGCTTGAAAATCTTCACAGTTTTATAAAATTGGACTGTTTTAAAGAATCTCCTTGAATTTCTTTTTATTTCCATAGAAACACACCACTCTGATTCTCATCCTACTGCTCTTATTATTTCATTTTTTTTCTGGGCTGATCCTCTTTCTATACCCCTTAATAGAGGTTTCCTCCAATGCTCAGAACCAGGTCTTCTGCTCTGCCTCTGTACTCTCTCCTTTTGAAACAGCATCAGTTCTCCCAGCTTTAATGACCATCATTTGTAAATGATTTTCATCTGTCTTTAGGCATAAACTTCCACTCACGCTTCAGTTTCGTATTCCCAGTTACACATTATTGCCCCACTACCCATGAAATCCCAACATGTTCAAAACTACAAAAATTTATTTACCTTATATATACTCCCATGCCTATGCCTCATCTCATATAGTCCCCTGACACATTCTCCTACATACATGTACATAAACTTTCTTGTCTTGCTCTCTCTTTCTGGGTTAACCAAGTCTTCCTAAACAATAGTAGAAACAGAAGTTTCAATCCAAGCAAGCTATTTCCTTGTCTGCTTTAATTCAATCCAACTCACTCATGGTAGCAGGCAAACAGACGTTTACCTTCCCTCGGAGCATGGTGTCTTTTATGCAGTGCCAAACAAGTGGGGAAACAAATGAAGAAATATCAATAAGCAATTACATATGTACTAACAACGTTAACCTGACAAGCATTTGAGGAAGAAGTAATCTGCTCAATCTCCAAAGAACTCTCAAATATTCTGGCTTAGATAAAAACATTTATAAAAGAAAAGCAACAACAAAAATCCATTCTTTGTTCCCTTATTTTCTACACTCATGATGTTGAACAGACTTTCCTCAGCGTGGCCCTATAACACCGTCTACCCCAGAGCAAAACCAGAGAAGTACTCCTGGTCCCTTCCATTTCCACTGTACTTTAAAATGGGAAGCTACATGTTTCCTTTCCTTTCCTTAGCTATGTGGTCTAAGACAAAAGTTTAGAAAAAAAGACAAAAAGTAGAACCAAAAATAAGAGGACAATAGACAAGTAGGTTTGACTATTGTCTTCTTATTTTCGGTTCTACTTTTTTGACAGGGACCTATTTTTCTTGGATTATTTTTTACATGTGTTTACATGTTTCAAAAAAAAATCTATGAGATTTACTTTTGTCTTCTATATTTCATCTCATATATGCATCCATTTTCTTGTTTGCTTTATCATTCGATCATTCATGGTTCTTAAATGTTAACAGACACAAAAAGATTCTTAAAGAATGAATGTATACTGGAGTCCTCAAGATGACCTAAGAGTCAGGCTTGGTGGCTACTTAGTCAAGACTAATGCCCAAACCACACTCAGAGACTGTCCAGCAAAAACATAGCCACACTGCCCAGGGCACTCAGCGTAGGACATCAGAAATTGTTCTAATGTTGCCCCAGAAGGCCAGTGTCTCAGCCACCACCTCCACCAGAAACAAGTTAATCATCGTGCCTACTTTTTCTTACTGCTCACTTCTGAACTTAAGTCTCACTGAGGACCATCTGATTGGTAATAGAGCAGTACTGACTCTGTCACAGCTATGAGGGAGGCTGGGGAAATGAATTACTATCCTCAGCCTTGGAGAGGGACTAAGAAGGTAAGAAACATCCTCAAACTAGAAAGGATGCCCAAGTATTCTACACAAACAAAAAGGCTTGACAAATATCCACTACATTAACTCACTGGCTTTCCATTCCCACTTCTCTATCTCTGCCAATGTTGCCATCATTTTACCAAGTACCAAGGCTTCTATCAGTCATGTGTATCTTTTTTCTCCTGCATTTCTTAAATATAATCAATCCACAATTACTTTCAAGTAATCCGCAACTTATTCAGCATAATTACTGGTGCTGGAGAAATTCAAACAAACTATAAGCCATGATTAGACTGAAAATCTTAGAAATAATATAGAGAAAAAAGTTAAAGAATTATAAGAAGTATAATGAGAAAATTGAATTTATTATAATAAAGATTTTGAGGATAGATCTATTAGAGTGGATAAAGAAGTCAAGAAAGGAAAGTTTTACAGAAAAATTCAGTATTAAATTGAGCTTCAGGTTTGAACTACAGATGAGGATTATACAGAAGAATTTACTTGTGCTTTTCCCAAAACCTCACTAAAATAAAAGTGAAGAAATGAAAAACTATGAATCTATAACAAGTGCTACTTAGTCGAGAACAATGTCCAAATTACACTGACAGAATGTCCCACAAAGATTCCACCTACACTGCCCAGGGCACTCAGAATAGAATCTGGAGAGGGGCCATTGGCAGACAAGAAATTTTTAAAAAATTGTTGAAAATCTTAAAATAGAGGAATGATAACTCTGTAGGTAAAACCACAGATTAGAAAGTTTTCACAGAAGAATGCAGTTAATAAAGAGATCGGTTAACCCCCGAAACTCTGGACTCACCTGCAATGTGTTAGAGAAAATTCTAGAAACCAGGTGTCTGTCCTTGGAAAGAGAATGAATGCTCTTCCTTTATAGGAAACTAAATGAGCCTAGAAAAAGACCACATTCTGATCCATAAGACTTCTCTAGCGTGAGTGTCAGTTCTTCACGCAATAACTGTAAAACAATACCTTCCAGTCCATGAGCCGCATCCAGGAACACAGATTTCCCATTCAGCTTTTTGAGGTCTTATTTCTAAATATCAACAAGATTATCAGACTTGAGGAAAACATTCAAGATGCAAGAAAAAGACAAAAAGAATAATAAGTATCAAAAAGAATACACAACCCCAAGACAACTAAAACTGTAAACATTTTTTTTGAAATTCTTTAACAACTATATTGCATCTATTAAACAGCAACATGGTGCTATGAAAAAAAACAAATGATAATAAGAAAGACCTCTGGCAAATTTAAAAAAATAAGCGAAATAAAAAAGAGTTAAAAGATAAAAATATATGAATTCCCAAAAGATTAAACAAAAAGAGAAAAAATAATGGGATAGAAAATCTGACAGAAATTTTATAAAATATAACACTTTTGTACTGGAGGTTCACGATCTGACAAAAGAAAGAACAGAACAAACGGAAAGAAAGAAGTTGTTTTAAAAATATACATAAAACAAAATTTCCAACGTTTTTGACATTGGTCTCTAGCTCCCAACACTCCACTAAAAGAATAGAATTATTATTAAATAAATGAAAATCATCATGCCATGGTATGTTCTGATATTTCAGAATACTATAAAAAAGAAGAGATTCTAAAATTTTCCTGCATGAGGCAATATCCAGTACTCTTACGTAGAAATTTGAATTCAGAATGCTGCTTCTCCATAATATTGAATATTAACAAGTGAAAACTGAAGCAATGCCTCAAATTTTTGAGGGAAAACACTTTTCAATGTTGATTTCTGTAGAATTTAACTAAACCATAAATAAAATGTTTAAATATAAAGATGTTATCAAACAGGTAAGAACTTGTATGATTTTCCTCACACATACCTTTTCCTAGGAAGTTATTTGGGAATGTGATCCAGCAAAAGATGAGAGTAAGCCAAAAGCAAGCCAAAAAAGTACACCAAAAAAGAAACAGTTGACTCAACCAGAAAGATATTTCTTGTTCTAAGATTACTACATTATAGCAAGCTTGTTAATCACTCTCCCACACAGGAACAAAAAGACAAAGATTAAGTAATGAGAACACCAGGGGAAAACATTTCAAAAACTTTTCTTAAATGCCTGAGAGGGTAAAATGTTTGAAAAATAACTGGAGAGTTACTGGAAGGAAGCTATAAAAGTTCTTTGAAACCAATGAGAATAAAAAGACAACATACCTGAATCTCTGGGACATAGCTAAAGCAGTGTTAAGAGGGAAATTTATAGCACAAAAATGCCCATATCAGAAAGCTAAAGAGATCTCAACTTGACACCCTAATATCACAATTAAAAGCACTAAAGAGGCAAGAGCAAACTAATCAAAAAGATGGCAGAAGACAAGACATAACTAAGATCAGAGAAGAACTGAAGGAGATAAAGACAGGAAAAACACTGCAAAAATCAATGAATCCATGAGCTGCTTTTTTTGAAAAAAAATTAACAAAATAGACTGCAAGCTAGACTACTAAAGACAAAAAGGGAGAAGAATCAAATAGGCACAATAAAAAAATGATAAAGGGGATGTCACCACTGACCCCACAGAAATACAAACTACCTTCAGAGAATACTGTAAAAGCCTCTATGCAAATAAACTAGAAAATCTAGACAAAACGGACAAATACTGGGACATATATATTCTACCAAGACTAAGCAAGGAAGAAGTTGAATCCCCAAATAGATCAATAACAAGCTCTGAAATTGAGGCAGTAATTATTAGCCTACCAACCAAAAAAAGCCCAGGTCCAAAAGGATTCAAAGCCAAATTCTACCAGAGGTTCAAAGAGGAGCTGGTACCATTCCTTCTGAAACTATTCCAAACAATTGAAAAGGAGGGACTCCTCTCTAACTCATTTTATGAGGCCAGCATCATGCTAATAACAAAACCAGGAAGAGACACAACAAAATAAGAAAACTTCAGGCCAGTATCCCTGGTGAACATTGATGAGAAAATCCTCAATAAAATACTGGCAAACCGAATTCAGCAGTGCACCAAAAAACTTATCCACCACGAACAAGTCAGCTTCACCCCTGGGATGCAAAGCTGGTTCAATATGTGCAAATCAATAAATACAATCCATCACATAAACAGAGCCAAAAACAAAAACCACATGATTATCTCAATAGATGCAGAGAAGGCCTTTGACAAAATTCAACAGCCCTTTATGCTAAAAACTCTCAATAAACTAGGTATTGATGGAACATATCTCAAAATAGAGCTATTTATAACAAACACACAGCCAATATCATATTGAATGAGCAAAAGCTGGAAGCATTCCCTTTAAAAAAACAGTACAACAAAAGGATGCCCACTCTCACCACTCCTATTCAACATAATATTGGAAGTTCTGGCCAGGGCAATCAGGCAAGTGAAAGAAATAAAAGATATTTTCATAGGAAAAGAGGAAGTCAAATTGTCTCTGTTTGCAGATGACATGATTGTATATTTAGAAAACCATATCATCTCAACCCAAAATCTCCTTAAGCTGATAAGCAACTTCAGCAAAGTCTAAGGATACAAATCAATGTGCAAAAATCACGAGCATTCCTTTACACCAACAACAGACAAGCAGAGAGCCAAATCATGAATGAACTCCCATTCACAATCACTACAGAGAAAATAAAATACCTGGGAATACAGCTAACAAGGGATGTGAAGGACCTCTTCAAGGAGAACTACAAACCACTGCTCAAGAAATAAGAGAGGATACAAACAAATGGAAAAACATTCCATCTTTATGGATAGGAAGAATCAATATCATCCAAATGGTCATACTGCCAAAAGTAATTTACAGATTCAATGCTATTCCCATCAAACTATCATTGACATTCTTCACAGAATTAGAAAAAAACTATTTCAAATTTCATATGGAATCAAACGAGACTCTGTGTAGCAAAGATAATCTTAAGCAAAAGGAACAAAGCTGGAGGCATCACACTATCTGACTTCAAACTATACTATAAGATTACAATAACGAAAACAGCATGGTAATGGTACCAAAACAGACATATAGGCCAATGGAGCAGAACAAAGACCTCAGAAATAACACCACACATCTACAATCATCTTATCTTCAACAAACCCAACTAAAACAAGCAATGGAGATGGGATCTCCTATTTAGTAAATGGTGCTGCAAAAACTGGCTAGCCATATGCAGAAAAGAGAAACTGGACCCCTTCCTTATACCTTATACCTTATCCCTTATACCTTATACCTTATACAAAAATTAACTCAAGATGGATTAAAGATTTAAATGTAAAACCCAAAACCATAAAATCCCCAAGAAGAAAACCTAGACAATACCATTTGGGACATAGGCATGGGTAAAGACTTCATGACAAAAACACCAAAAGCAATTGCAACAAAAGCCAAAATTGATAAATGGGATCTAATTAAACTAAAGAGCTTCTGCACAGCCAAAGACACTATCATCACAGTGAACAAGCAACCTACAGAATGGGAAAAAATATTTGCAATCTATCCATCTGACAAAGGTCTAATATCCAGAATTTAAAACGATTCCAACAAAAAGTGAGCAAAGGATATGAACCGACACATTTATGTGCCCAACAAAAATGAAAAAAAGCTCAGCATCACTGATCATCAGAGAAATGCAAATCCTAACCACAATGAGATACCATCACATGCCAGTCAGAATGGCAGTTACTAAAAAGTTAGAAAACAATAGATGCTGTTGAGGATGTGGAGAAATAGGAACGCTTTTACACTGTTGGTGGAAACGTAAATTTGTTCAAACATTGTGGAAGACAGTATGGTGATTCCTCAAGGATCTAGAACCAGAAATATCATTTGACCCAGCAATCCCATTATGGGTATATACCCAAAGGAATAGAAATAATTCTACTATAAAGACACATGCACACATATGTTTATTGCAGCACTATTTACAATAGCAAAGGCATTGAACCAACCCAAATGCCCATCAAAGATAGACTAGATAAAGAAAATGTGGTACATATATACTGTGGAATACTATGCAGCCATAAAAAGGAATGAGATCATGTCCTTTGCAGGGATATGGCTGAAGCTGGAAGCCATCACCCTCAGCAAACTAACACAAGAACAGAAAACCAAACACTGCATGTTCTCACTTATAAGTAGGAGTTGCATAGTGAGAATACATGGACACAGAGAGGGGAACAACACATACCAGAGACTCTTGTGGGGTGTCGGGGGGCGAAGGGAGGGAACTTAGAAGACAGGTCAATAGGTGCAACAAACCACCATGGCACACATATACCTATGTAACAAACCTGCACATTCTGCACATGTAGCCCATTTTTTTAGAAGAAATAAAAATTTAAAAGAAAATGCCTAATATGGTAAAGGGTTTGACTAATAAGTGGAAAGTTACTAGAAGGAAGCTATGGCAAGAAGAGAAACATTTGAAATTTAAGTTTTAAAAAAAAATCTGTCGAAGACAATAAAATGAGAATGGCACCTACCTTACTTAGATCTAGAAAGAACAATATTCATGTAGTCATAATAAAAATGAATTTGATTAAATATAATACTACTATGTAGAGATGAGAAATGAGGAGCGCAAGAGGGCTGTATTCTTATCTTCAGGGCAGGAGGTAAATCATTTCTAAAATTGATCCATCACAAAATAGCAGCTTAGTTGAATGGCTTTTAAGGATTAAAGAGTCTTTCCTCTGAGGAATAGGACTGCAGAGAAGGGAGCAGGGGAGAGTTAGGTTTTATTTTCAGCTTTTCTGTACTATTGCTTTTTTTTAGCGTATGAATATTAATTTTATATTTTAAGACTTTTTAAAATAGAGAACTTAGGAGAGTGAATAGGATTTGGCAACTGTGAGAGGGTGAGAGTGCACATCAAAAGAATCAAGAAGAACTAACATCAAAAGCACAATGTCAGACTCAGGCCTGATGAAAAGCCTGGCCTGATCAGAGCAGCAGTGTCACAGCAAAAGACAGCTGAAAGGCAGGGTGGGGCCAGGCCACTGAGGCCAGCAGTAGGTTGGAAGCCTTTGTAAATACCTGGGTAACACCTTGGTGATAGTAAAGTTTTAGGAAGGTCTGATGGGCTGGACTGTCAAGATGCCAAAGAGGGAAAGACTCAACTTTCAGTATCTCCCCTATTCCAATACATCTGGTCTAGTATGTCCACCAAATTCATTTTACTTCCAGAATCATAAAGCACAACCATCATTGCATTCCTCTCACTTCTGAACTGGAATTATAATAAATTAACCAAATTAGCATTCAGGGCTCTCCATGATCAAGATCAGCTTGGTGGATGTCAACACCAGTTTCTCATTAGCATCTGCTGTGGATAATTTTTCTAAAATGTTACATCTGGGTAACAAATTAAACCAGAGTCTCTAGGCAATTATTGTCAAACTGTGGTCCTCAGACTAGTAGCATCTATTACCTGAGTGATAACTTGTCAAATAATAAATTCTTGGGGCCACCTCACAATATTGAATCAAGCTGGTCCTTCCAGATGATTCTGATGCTTCATAAAGCCTGAGAACCATTACTGTAAAGGCAACTAATTATATGACCTTGAGCAAATTACTTAGCCCTTCTAAGCTTTGGATTTCTCATCTGAAAAACAGAGATAATACTGTCTACCTCACAGGTTTATGGAAAGGATTAATTTGAATCTATTTGGTGCACACAAGCTCAGTAAGTTATTTTAAAATATCATAGTTTTCTTTTTTAAAAAATATTTTCTATTCTATGGTCCAGACAAGCCATTCTACTCAGCATTCCATACACTTGTGTCTGCATTATATTAACCATGAATTGGTTCTTCCCTCATGAAAGAAACTCACAATCTAATACAGAACTACACATACTCACACACTAATAAAATTTAATAAATGTTGGGACTCATATTTTAAATGGAGTGTTTATCGTGTTGAGAAGGAAAGTTCAAATTAAGTCACCTTAAAAAGTCTCAGAGAAAAGCTTGGCAGAAAACGAATTTAAAGAATGATAAGATATCAGCAGCTGGGCAGGTGGAGAAAGAGTAACACAGTCATGACAGTGCAAGGCGAGTTTAATATACTCCTTTCAGGTGCAACAGCTACGTTTCTCATTCATCACGAGGTGAATCCTCCTGTGGTAGGTGCTTCCTTCTCTAACTATTTTCTCCACATCGGACCTTAAGCTATACTTTACCTCTTCATGAGTAGCATATACAGTCTTTTTCAGGATGATCATGGGATTCATCGTATGGAGTGCTGGGGGATCACGCGTTGACCTTCAGATGGCCATTGCAACACTCTGACCTCAAGTTTTCCTTCTCTGTGTTCTACTTTTTACTTGGCTCCTTCCCTTGGTCCTCCAGCCTGCCCTCACCCACATCAACTCTGAGCCTCTGAACTCCATCACTTTCTGTACTAAAAATGATCTTTTCATGTCTCTCTCAAAAATCCTGCTTTACTTTTGGTCAAAATTCAAATGATAGGTATCTCCTTTTTGGAATCATCAGCTATTCACAACCAGAATAGAGCCTCTCTAAGTAATCTCAGAGCATTTCTGATTTTCTATTATAGTCTTTAACATGGGTGTGCTTTAATACACCTATCCGTATACCTCCTACTATATTTATGAAACTTTAAAGGCAGAGACCAGATTTTTGTTCATCCTTTCATGTCCCTCTCTGATACCTTACACATAAATGTTCAGTTCTTGTTAGCTGAATTGAATTGACCTCTCTCGCTCAGAAATCTCCAGTTATACCTGCATGCCTATACCATCAAGTCGAACATCAGAATCTTGCTGTCTTTAGTGGCTGCATACTGCCCATTCAATTTTATTTCCTACTTGACCCCAATACAAATGCACCAATACAGCTTTATCAGTGATTCTCAGCACCAGCTGCACATTAAAATTCCCTGGAGAGCTTTTACAACATGCCATTACCCTCTACCAAAGATTTTTATATAATTGGTCAAAGATGAGACCTAGGCATCCGTACTTTTTAAAAGCATTTGGGATGATTCTAATGGCAACCATGGTTAAGAAATACTGAGCTACTGTGTTTGCTTCACTTTTTCCTGATAGCAATTTATTCACCTTCAACAACATTTTCACGCTCTTCTACCTAGCTATTTCAGTAACACTCACACACCTCTATATTTGTGCAGGATTCAGTTCAGGCTGACCTCCTTCAGGAAGCCTTCCCTCACTATCCCCATCTACTCTGATCTCTCATAGTCTTAAACTTTATTGACTTCCTATTTCACAGATTCAAGTGTCAGTGCTTGATTTACCAGTACAAATGCCGGCAGAGTTTGTCTCTTGACAAACTCAATAAATATGCTGCACTTTCAATTATCACTTTGATTTGATCACATTTCAAGATTAATACTTTATAGAAAATAAAGTAAAAATAATAAGATTCAATGTATAACTATATGCTGATTATATTTCCATAACACTGTAAAGAGCCCAAATCCTGGAGTCAAGCATACCTGAATTTGAATCCCAGCTCCAGCACTAGCTAGTCATGTGACCTTGGGCAAGTTACTTAACCTTTCTTAGTCTCAGTGTTCTGATATTTAAAAAGTGAGTAATAGCAGTACCTACTTCATTAAATTGTGAATATTAAATGAAATAAGGTATGTAAAACGGCTAGCAAAACATCTGGTACATATTAAGCAATCAGTTCATAAATATAATTATTTATTATTTGAGTAAGGGTTTTACACCTAACTCCTTTTAAATCGACACTTTCTTGAAAAAAGCAACTATTTTTTATATATTTTCTCAAAAGCAAAGTGATCCTTTATGCTTTATTGCTATATCTAACAAGATTATTTCACCTTACCAAAGCTTAACTGTGTTACTATTATGTCAGAATGTTTATTATACACAATACTCTAAGTAATTTCAATGCTTATGGTTATATCATTACATTATATGTAGTTACTGGCAATTTACAGATTTAATTTGGTGACTAAATAGAAGGAAATTCTGATTAAGAATACGCCAGAGGGGAGAAACCTAATTGAAGGGGAGTGAAGTCCATGGCATGGGCCATTTAGCTGAATTAAACCCAGCTTCCAAGGGATGGTACAGAGAGTGATTAGAATGCTCCAGTTCTGGTAACTACAAACATTGAGCGGATTATCAACCAATCTACATCTTTACGTTTTCACACTCACCACCCATGACTTCAGAGCATTTCAATAATGAAACTCTACAGGGAGAAAAACTTTAAATGTTTTTCCTTCACCTATTGTAATCTCAGTCAGCTATCTAACATATACCGAGTTGCCCTCAAATGACACCCCTGAGAAATACAGAAAAAAGGAAGCATGAAGGAAAGAAGGAGGAAGGCAAAGGGGCGAGGGGAAAATGCATTACAAAGTAACCAGAAATGTTTAGATATTTTTACTTTTCTCTCAACCCTACTCTTCAAGATGTTTTATTGTTTTGCTGTTTAGAAAGTGCTTAGAGAGTTCTACAACAGAAGCACTTCGCTGTTTTATTAAAGATTATTTTTAAAGATGCACTGAACAATTTATAGAAAAATCCACATTCTCTTTGGCTCATAGGATCAGCCCTATCTGTTAAAGGCACAATAAACTGTTATTGCTTTACATTATTGAATAGTTGCAACTGTGAAGAGGAAAATACAACAGGTTCACATTCCCATTCATTCTTCACATTTCTACCACCTTCCTTCTCATCTTTTTCTAGAGCTTTATCCATCTTCTTTCCTTCACCCAATGTCTTTCCTTTCGCTGTGTACCAAATTACAGATTAATATTTTTTAAACAGTGTTGTCAGATCAAAGTGCTAATTTTCATCCTTAAGTGTATAGGTTTCTGCTGTGTTTAGCAACCAAAAAAGAAAAAAGCAACCTTGACAGCTTCAGATTTTCAGTTTCACATGCTTGGTACAACTGAGGAAACCTGAGATGCAAAATCAGTAAAATGTAAATAAACTGCATTTTTTTTTTAATCAAAGCACACACTGAAGTGGCTTGGCTTACTGCCTAAGAATCAATTATCAGATTTTTTTTTTTAATTTTAAGAACCTCATCTTTGAACATAGAAATCACAAATATTTCACTCTTCTAAGTTTTGGGGCTTTGCTTAGCAAATTTAAGTCAAAAACAGAAGTAGTAGTTTCTGTTGTTTCTGCCTAATAATTAGTACAGGCAGAAGGGTTATAGAGGTTGAACAAGGAAATCATTTGTTTCTGCCTACACATAGGATTATGAAAACACTTTTCAGTGTAAACACACTTGAGATGCTGAGGTATGTGGTAAAGAGTTAAATTGTGAGTCCTGTGTGAGTGAATTTACTTGTTTGTCTGATAAACAAGAAAACGTTTCAAAGGTTATCTATGCCTGGAAGCTTATGCCAGGCAGAGAGACCTTCACTTCTTTTTCGCTTGCGTTTAGGACACTGGGGTGATAATAATATGTATTGTGAATGAAGTGCAGATGGGAAAAAAAGAGTAAAGTAGAAAAAAATGATTTTTTTTTCCCAGTTGTACAAATTAATCATTGCTTCCTTCTCCAAAGGCCAAAATATGGGGAAGCCATTGAAATTATTTCCCAGCATTGTGAGTTGACACAGCAGAACAGAAGGTCCTCTTTATTTAAAAACTTATTTTGCACCCAAAATAATCCCATCAGGCATTCAGTATTTGGTGGCAGTGTTTTGGTCTTTGAAGAGGAATACACAAATTAGAATTGTTTGGGAACCCACTCACCACAAAGTGACCAGTTAACTTTAGTGGAATCCACATTAGTGCTAGCATAGCAACACCTACTGGTTAGTTTATGAAGTAAAATTTAAGCCAACATGACCAGAAATCAGTTCCTCCATCTTTTTTTTTTTTTTTTTTTGAGACGGATTCTAGCTCTGTCACCCAGTGACACAATCTTGGCTCACTGCAACCCCCACCTGCTGGATTCAAGCAATTCTCCTGCCTCAGCCTCCCTAGTAGCTGGGACTACAGGCACCCGCCATAATTCCTGCTTTTGTATTTTTAGTAGAGGCAGGATATCCCCATGTTGGCCAGGCTGGTCTTGAACTCTCAACCTTGTGATCCACCCACCTAGGCCTCCGAAAGTGTTGGAATTATAGGCATGAGCTACCGCACCCAACCCAGTTCCTCCATCGTAAGGAGAAAAATAAAAGCATGGTTTTTACCTATGACATCTAAAAGTTTACTTATTTTAGATATATAAATGAGTATAAAAATGACTGTTTCCAAATTAAAGAATGGAAAACAAAACTGTAGTTGTGAAAGAAAAATAACACTTTATGTTTAGAGTGCTACTAAGGCAATTATTACACTTCTCTATAAACAGAAGTTGCCATTCAGCCTTCTCCTGAAAATTATATAGTTCATAAGTGAGACTGATTCTTCTTTCTTCTCCCCCTTCCCTTCCTCCTCTCACCTCCTTCTCCTCCTCCTCCCTTTCCTCTTCTTCTTCTTTATACATTTTTGAAAGGGGGTTAACGATTATGGGAAGCCATTCAGGAAAATACTAATTGGATTAAAATAAGCTGAGAGGTATCATGTTTATTTTTACCACAGTTATGAAGTCTAGTCAGTAAACAATGAATAATACAGCGTGTAATGTCATAGTCGGTCAGTTCTACCACTCTTTAACAACATCTTAATTTAAAGAGACTTTTAAGAACAGTAAGCACCACAGAAAATGGAGTGGTAGAGAGTATGATTCATACCAAAATGAAAATACACCCAAATTGCTACAAATCCTGAACTTCAGTAGAATTCGACCTTGCCAATATTTAGAAAAATGATAGCTCCTGTCTAAACTCCTCTATCCTGTAATAATGCATTGTAAAACAAAACAAACACACACAAAAAAAGCCCCATGGAAGTCAACAAGAAGCAATTTGTCACTAGTTAACCAAGTTGTAAGCCAGGACATTGACTGGCCGCACCTCTACGTTCTCAAGAAAGGCAACATGAAGTCTTCACTCATGGACAACAGCTCCTGAAAGGAATTTAGGAGGTGGGCAATATAAACTCTGCACTAATCTATGAAGAGCCAAGGCCTGGGGGAAAGCAAAGAGGATCCTACTAAGGCAAGCTTGGAGACCTCCAAAACCCTGAAGTAAAACTCTCTTCTCTCCCAGAGAAGGTAGTAATTTTTACTTAAACTATAAAAGAATTATATGATTTCAGAGTTTGCCATTCTGAGTTTGCACAATTCTACTTTCAGTTAACTTGGGCTCTATAACAGTTTTTTGTTTTGTTTTTTTTTTCTTCTTTAAGACAGTGTTACACTCTTATTGCCCAGGATGGAGCACAATGGGCGATCTCAGCTTAGTGCAACCTCTGCCTTCCTGATTCAAGTGATTCTCCTGCCTCAGCATCCTGAGTAGCTGAGATTACAGGCATGTGCCACCATGCCTGGCTGATTTTTGTATTTTTAATAGAGATGGGGTTTCTCCAGGTTGGTTAGGCTGGAAACCAGCCTAACCACCTGAGGTCTAGAGTTTGAGACCAGCCTGGCCAACATGGTGAAACCTCATTTCTACTTAAAAAAAAATACAAAAATTAGCTGGGTGTGGTCATGGGCACTTATAATCCCAGCTACTCAGGAGGCTGAGGCAGGAGAATTGCTTGAACTTGGGAGATGGAAGTTTCGGTGAGTTGAGATCACGCCACTGCACTCCAGCCTGGGTGACAGAGCGAGACTCCATCTGAAAAAAAAGATAAAAAAAGAATAAAAACTTGGAAATCCTTTAATAAAGTGCTTTAGATGTCCATGACACCATGGAAAAATGTGATCTGAAATATAAATCACTCTACAAATTCTACTTATTTTTATTATTGCTGCAGTTATCATGGGATATTCTTAAAAGGTAAACTTTCCTCATAATAAAATGCATTTGATACCTGAGCAATTAAACCATCTTATGCTAAATCCTCTTTTTTAAAATGTTGAAGGTCTTATGCTTTCCTATAGTTTGTTTTTTCTACTATAACATCTCAAATTGCTGTTACAGAAAAATAAAAGGTCACAATAACCTGAGCCTGTGATGAACTTGCTTTTGCATTTTCTTTCAATGTAATATTTCCTTTTAGTCATCAGTTTAAAGGTAGAATCACTCAGGCTTCTCAAAGGGCAAAAGAACTTATAATCCTCAGAACCCTGGAGATGGGCAGGCAAGCTGTCCTCCCGACAAATTTTATTTGTAAGAAGACTTCTGAAAGGGGAGTTGAAAGGAGGAAGGAGAGGTAGAGAAGAGGAGAAAAACACAGCATTCATACCATGTAGTTTTCATATCAACTACTCCATGAACAAAAGTAATATACCTAAAAGCTAAACAAAGTCAGTACAAACTCTGCTAAAATAATTGGCATTGAGAAAGATAAATAAGCTCCTGCCTATTGATCTGAATCCTTCATGCCCTCAGTTCTTATTTGACACTACACGATGGTATTTCTCTTCGTGACCCCAATGTCTTGATCTGAAAACCAAACCAGTCATTTCTCACTGAGGGGGGGAGAATAGTTTTGTTAACGTCTGTTTTTTCAGGCTCTTTTATTTTTAAGTTGTTGCTGAAATCGCCTTGATCTGCCTACCAGGGAACTGGAGCACATTCCATGTGCTTGCTGCCTAAATCTCTTTTCACTTTATTTGTTCCTCAGAATATTGATTTAGATTTTGGCCTATTCGCATCGCTTTAAAAACTTTTAAACACTGGCTCTAATAGCTAGAGGAAACACTTTGCTGAAGCTAAAATGATCACCCAAGAGAACTTATTGGGGAAACACATAGACCAAAATTAGCCCTTGGCTCTCAATGCACAGCTCCCATTGAAAGCAGTGGAAGCTGAACTCTGAGGATTTGAAGACACATTTTCCTTTACATTGAATATAAAGGCTTTTTGAAAGGATTGTGCTTATTTGAGTTTCTGTTAAAGAAGTTGAATTCACTCTTTGTCATATTATTAAAAGAGAGGCAGCATTGATTCTCCAATTTGTCTTCTAAGGGGTCTTTTGATATAACAAAATTGCACAGACATCCTTCTTTTTGTTTCTGTGCACTGATTGTTTGATATTATAAAGGACCAGGCAACATACCAAGAGCTTTCAGTATAGTTCCTAGAACATTTTACTATAACATTTCCTAATCCTTTACAACCAAAATAACAATAAAAACAGAGCGATGTTTAGAATCAACATGGGAGAAGGGGGAAATGGTATCAGAAAGCTAGCAGTGTAACTCTCTGATGTGAGATAACACCGTAAGTTCCTATGGCACCAAATTACTGCTGCCATAAATTCCTCTCAGGCTTCAGAACACTCTTTTATTACACTGTAGATAGTGCCATTGAGAAAGATCAGGTTTCCAAAGGCCTCACCATGTAGCTGATGTCTTGAACTGCTGAAATGCTCAAATGAAATAACTAGCACAAACTGACTGTAAGAGTCTGTGGCACCATCTGCTCTGAAAGATGCAAGTGATATGAATGTGTTGACCATAGGAAACCTCTGGACTAGGAAATGCGAGTCCCCCTGCAGCATGACTCAGCAACAGAGCACTTTTCAGGGTTCATCTCCATGTTAACACAGTTTAAGCAGGTTGTTAGTTGACTCAGGAAAGTCTTGCCCTGTTTTCCCCATCTGACAACAAAAATGCATGATATATTCTTTGACACAAGAACGGGCAAGGGCCATGCCTTACTTGTTTTTACAGCTCTTGCTCCTAACATCATTCCCATACAGGAGCAGTTAATGAATATCTATTTAATTTGAATAAGTTAGGAGTGTGAGATGCCATATGACACAAGGTGTGCCTTATAGATTTCTAAAAGACTAATCCTTGAAGGGGCAGAGCAAGATGGTGGAATAGAAGACAACAAATCATTCTCCCCACAATGACACCAATTTAACAACTATCTAAAGAAAAAAAATACCACCTTCATAAAAACCAAAAATCAGATGAGCACTCACAGTAGCTGGTTGAAATTCGTATCACTGAAAGAGGCACAAAAGAGGTAGGAGAAACAGTCCTGCCACCCTTTTCTCATCACCTGGCAGCAGCAACATGGTGCAGAGAGCAATTCTGTGTGGTGGGGAGAGGGAGGATGCAGCAATTGTGAGGCAATGAACTCAGAGCTGCCTTGTTATAGCAGAAAGTAAAACTGGATCAATCTCAGCTGATGCCTGTCCATGGAGAGAGCACTGAAACCAGCCCTAGCCAGAGGGGAATCGCCTATCCCAGTGTCTGGAACTTGAATTCCTGCAAGGCTCACCACTGCAGGTGAAAGTGTTCCTGGTTCTCAGATAAATTTGAAAGGAAGTATAGGTCATAAGGACTGCAACTCCTAGGCAAGACCTAGTACTGAAATGGACCTAGAGCCAGTGGATTGAGGGAGCATGTAACATACTGAGACAACAGCTAGGGCAGCTAAGGGAGTGCTGACATCACCCCTCCCCTAAGCTCAGGCTGCATAGCTCACAGCTTCAAAACAGACCCCTTCCTTCCACTTGAGGATAAGAGGGAAGAATAGAAAGGACTTTGTCTTGCATCTTGGATACCAGCTCAGCCACAGCAGAATAAGGCACTGGTCAGAGACATGGGTCCCCTTTTCAGGCTCTAGTTCCTGGATGACATTTCTAGACACACCCTGGGCCAGAAAAAACCCTGCCACCTTAAAGGGAAGGACCCAGTCCTGACAGAATTCATCACATGCTAACTGAAAGCCGCTGGGCTGTAAATAACCAGCAGCAATTCCCAGGTACTATTTTGAGGGTGAGTGAGCCTGAGACTTGCTGCCTTCAGGTAAGACTAAGCATATTCCCACCTGTGGTGGTTATAGGTCAAGAATGCTGCCTGAGAAAAGTGGAGGGAAAAGTAAAGGGGATTTTGCCTTGCCCTTTAGGTACCTGCTCAGCCCCAGGTGGTAGAGCACCAAGCAGGCTTTTGGGGTCTGGATTCCAGGACTTAGCTCTTGGATGGCAATTCTGGACCTGTCCTAGGCCAGAACAGAGCCTACTTCCCTGAAAGCTGAGTCCCAGGGAAGCAGCATTCACCACAAACTGACTGAAGAGCCCGTGGACCTTAAGGGAACATTGGCGGCAGTCTGGCAGTATTCCCCATGGGCCGACAGTGGCAGTGGCCATGGAGTGGGGCTCTCTGCCTTTGGAAAGGGGAAAGAAAAGAGAGAAGGACTGCATCTTGGGGTTTGGGTGCCAGCCTATCCGAAGTACATTAGAACATTAGATTGATTTCTATGTTTTTTTACTCTAGGCCTTGACTCCCAGACAGCACCAATAAACTCAATTATTGCCTGGGGGAACTCGCCTCCCTGAAGGGAATGACACACACCTGGCTGGCTTTGCTGTTTGCTGATTGTAGAGACCCAGGGCCTTCAGCAAACATAGGCAGGAGACAGGAAGTGGTGGCAGCAGGTCTTGGGTGAGATCCAGTGCTGTGTTAGCTTCAGGTCTGACCCAGCGCAGTCATAGAGGTGATGGCCACAGAGGGGCTCATGTCACTCCACCCCCAGCTCTAGGTGGCTTAAAACAGAGAGAGAGAGACTCTGTTTGGAAGGAAGTAAGGGAAGAGAAACAGAGTTGCCTCCTGGTGATCCAAAGAATTCTTCCAGATCTTGTCCAAGACCATCAAGGCAGTACCTCTATAAGTGTGCAAGAGCCACAGTATTACTGGACTTGGGAGTACCGCCTAAAGCAGATACAACTTAGATAGCAACACCCAAGTCCTTTTGAATATCTGGAAAGCCTTCCCAAGAGGGACAAATACAAACAAGCACAGACTGAGAAGACTACAATAAGTACCTACTTCTTCAATGCCAAGATACAGATGAACATCTACAAGTATCAAGACCATCTGAGAAAACATGACCTCACTAAATGAACTAAATAAGGCATCAGAGATCAATCCTGGAGAAACAGAGGTATGTGACCTTTCAGATAGAGCATTCAAAATAACTGTCTTGAGGAAACTCAAAGAAATTCAAGATAACACAAAATGAATTTAAAATTCTATCAGGTGAATTTAACACAGAGATTGAAATAAAAAGAATCAAGCAGTAATTCTGTAGCTTAAAATGCAATTGACATACTGAAGAATATTTCAGTGTTTTAATAGCAGAATTGATTAAGCAGAAGAGAAAATCACTACGCTTGAAGACAGGCTATTTGAAAATATATAATCAGAAAAGAAAAAGGAAGAAAAAACAGTGAAGCACACCTACAGGATCTAGAAAATAACCTCAAAAGGGCAAAATCTAAGGGTTATTGGCCAGAAAGAGAAGGTAGAGAAAGAGATAAGGGTAGAAAGTTTACTCAGTGGGACAATAACAGAGAACCTCCCAAACCTAAAGAAAGATATCAATATCCAAATATAAGAAAGTTGTAGAACACAAAGCAGATTTTACCTAAAAAGACTATCTCAAGGCATTTAATAATCAAACTCTCAAAGTTCAAAGATAAAGAAAGGATCCTAAAAGCAGCAAAAGTTTTTCTTTTTTCTAAACAAACAATATACAATGAAGCAGCAAAAGAGAAAAAAAAATAATACAGTAAGTCTGGCAGCAGACTTTACAGTGGAAACCTTACAGGCAAGGAGAGAGAGGCATGGCATATTTAATGTTCTGAAGGGAAAAAACTTTTACCCTAGAATAGTATACCCAGAAATGATATCCTTCAAACATGAAGGAGAAATAAAAACTTTCCCAAACAAAAGCTGAGGGATTTCATGAACATCAGACCTATCTTACAATAAATGCTAAAGGAAGGACTTCAATAAGGGAGTGCTCATTGTTAATGAACAGTATGAAATCATCTGAAGGTAGAAAATTCACTGCTAATAGTAAGTACACAATAAGACACAGAATATTATAGCATTCTAATTGTGGTGTATAAAGCACTCTTACCTTAAGTAGAAAGACTAAACATTAAACCAAAAGAAAAAATAAACCACAATTTTCAAGTCATAGTACAATAAGATAAAAACAGAAACAACCAAAAGCTAAAAAGCAGGGAGATGAAGTTAAGTTGTAGAGTTTTCTTGTTTCTTTGTAACGGTGTTAAATTGTTACCAGCTTAAAATAATGGGTAATAACATAATATTTGCAAGCCTCATGGTAGCTTCAAAACAAACAACAATAGATACACCAAAAAAATAAGAGCAAAGAACTAAATCATATCACCAGAGAAAATCACCTTCGCTAAAGGAAGACAGGAAGGAAAGAAAGAAGGAAGAAAAGACCACAAAACAACCATAAAACAAAGGACAGAAAGTCCTTACTTATCATAATAACATTGGGGGGTTTAGGAGGCAAGTGTGGGTGGTTAAGGGGTACAAAAAAAATGGTTAGAAACGATGAATAAGATCTAAAATTTGATCGCACAACAGGGCGACTATAGTCAATAACTTAATAGTACATTTTAAAATAACTAAAAGATTATAAATGGATTATTTATAACACAAAAAAATGCTTGAGGGAACAGATACCCAATTTTTCATGATGTAATTGTTATGCATTGCATGCTTGTGTCAAAATATCTCATGTGACCCATAAATATATACACCTACTATGTACCTAAAAAATTTAAAAATAGTTTAAATAAAAACTAACGTGGAAAGACTTTGAGATAATGTAGTCCAGCTTTCTACTTATAAAGTAAGACCACACTTACACCATAGACACAGAGTGATACGGTGATATAAGGAAAGCTAAAATGGGAGACTGACATACATTAATAGAGTCAGAGGTTTCTTGGAAGCCTTTCTTGGAAGAGTAGAAGGTAATGTATGTGTGTGTACAATCACTCCAAATAAAGACTAGATTCAAGCCTGAGGACAGAGCATGAAAATGGAATGAAGGTGGAAATCCATGACACATATGAGTCAGGCTGTGAAGAAGCGTTAGACTGAAGAGATCGGCAGAGACCAGATCATCAGGAGCATTGATTAGCACATTAAGAATTTTCAACATTTTTCCTGTAAGCAATGAGTAACCACTGATGGGTTTTAGGCCAGAAGTGGCAAGATCAAATGCCTTTTATATCAATCACTCTGTCTGGTTGTTGGAGGATGAAGTCAAGAAGAACAAGCTTATGGGTACGTCCGTGGATGTTAAGGATATTACATTAATTCAGGTGAGAGAAAATGAAGGCAAAAGCAAGAGAAGTTTTAGTGGAGAAAATATTAGAAAGTTGAGTTAACAGAACTTGGTGATTGATTATATGAGAGAAAAAAAATTGGAATAGAGAGAATAGGAAAAAAAAATAAAGAAAAATAAAGATTTATGAGTCAAAGTTTTATGATTTGGGTGACTAGCTGGCTAATGGTCCTATCAGATGAAAGAGAGAATACTTAAAAAAAAAATACCAGATTTTGTGAAAAGAAATATAGATAAAAGTGTGTTGGCTCAGTGAAGTGGCTCACACTTGTAATCCCATCAATTCTTCCCTTCTGGATAAAAACTCAAGAGTCCTAAAAATTTTTTTCTACTTATTTTCAGGTAATAACAACTATAAGAATTAATTTAAGTCACAAACACTTTAATCACAATCACATTCTTACTTTGAAATAATTATATATTCACAGGAAGTTGGATTAAGTTAGGTCTTAATTTGCATTTCCCCAGTAGCCAGTGATGTTGACTATTTTATGTACTTATTTGTAATCCATTATCCTCTTCAGTGAAATATCTGTTCAGGTTTTTTGCTCATGTTCTAATTTGTTTATTTTTTACTGTTGAGTTTTCAGAGTTCCTTACATATTCCAGACATACATCCTTTGTCAGAAGTATGGTTTGCAAATATTTTCTTTCACTCTGTAGCTTGTCTTTTTATTCTCTTGAGTCTTTCACAAAACGAAAGTTTTAATTTTCACAAAGTTCTTTTTACTATTTTTTTTTCTTTTATGAATCTTGTTTGTTGTGTCACATCTAGGAACTCTTTCCCAAGCCTAAGGTATCAAAAAATAATTTTCTATTTTATCATACAAATATTTTTTAGTCTTACATTTTACAATTAAATCTATGATCCATTTTTAGTTAATTCTTGTATAAGGTATAAGGATTAGATCAAGATTCGGTTTTTTTTCCCTATGGATACCCAATGGATCCAAAATTATTTGTAGAAAAGACTATCCTTCCTCTGCTTAATTGCTTTTGTACTTTTGTCAAGTATTACTTGGTCTTAGAATTCATATGGGGCCATTTCTGTTATGTTCTATTGTATAGAAGTCTACCTCTCCTCCTATGCCATATAGTCTTGTATACTATGGTTATATAATAATTATTGATATCAAGTAAAATAATTCCTTCCACTGTGTTGCTCTTTTTGTAAACTGTTTAAATTATAATAGCACCTTTGCCTTTTCACATAAATTTTGGAAGACATTTGCCTATATAAGTAAAATTTTAAAAATCATGCTGGGAATTTGGTAGAAATTGCATTAAACTCGTGTATTAAATTGAGGAAAAATTACATCTTTACTATGTTGAATCTTTGAAACTTCCAGCCCATTAACACACCATATCTGTTCATTTATTTAGATTTTCTTTGATTTCTTTCATCAGTGTTTTGTGACTTACAACACAAGAGTCATGAATATGTTTTTCTAGATTTACAAAGCATTTCTTTTTTTAATAATTGTAAATGTTATTGTAGCTTTAATTTCATTTTTTACATGTTCATTTATAATACATGCAAATACAATTTATTTTTTATATTGACTTTGCGATTTTGTATACTGCAATGTTCATTATTTCTTATACTTTCTGGAAGATTATTTGGGATTATCTATTCAACATTTGCAAGTAGTGGTGGGCAACAGGTTTTCTTGTGGAGTTTTGTTTTTTGGATTTTTTTATGGTGTTAGCCTTGAATATTTTTATGGTGTTAGGTGTAGAATAGTTATTGTCTTAAAGTTTTCTGTTTTAAAAGTGCCACTTTCCTGGTTCTTTGGTAAAAAGGAGAGAAATTTGTGGTATGTGCATTTTCATTTTTGTTTATCTGCACCTGTTGTCATTTCTGGGTTATTGGTTTCTTTAATATCTAGGCTAGGATACCTGAGGCCAAAAAAAAGAAAGAAAAAAGCCCAGGTAACTTATCACTATGTCATTCCTTGGGTCCCAAGTTCCTTAGCTGGTTTGCCTTCTTCTCTCAAACATTCAGAGTTTTCTTTTTTGTTTTGTGTACAATGTCCAGGGATTTTAGCTCTACTTAGTGAGAGGAATAGTGGAAAGTATGTTCATTCCATCCTTTTGAAGGCAGAAATCTTTCAAGTCATATTTTTAAGTCTCAATTAAAATATTTAATTTTCCCTTTCTCAGGTGAGCCCTCCAGCCCATAAAAGAAGAATGGTTGAAATCAATTGTTCCCTCTCCCTCTCCCCCTCCCCTTCCCCCTCCCCTTCCAGCTGGACAACTACAGTTCCTAGCCCCTCTGTGGTTGAAAGCATAGGATGACAGAAAGATAAAAAGCCATCATATTATTTAGAACTGGTGGGTATTTAGATTTGGAGTTGGCTGTTTCTCTTACAGATAATCTCTCAGGTTCTTCAAAATCTTTCCATCAAGAGACAATGTCACTTATTTGACATAGAATGTACCTCTCCTTTGGCCAGCTGCTACCAGTCACATTTCAGCTGCAGATTTCAGGTAGTACACACCAAAACCTTTAAACTGCAAGAGGTTTCTATTTGGCAAGATTTTTATTTAAATGACCCCAGTAGACATTTCTACTGCAAGTCCCACATCTGTTCTATAGGATTTAAGTTCTTTTGGCCATGATGGAGTGGAGAGCATAACCATATCATGATCTCTGGACATAACCTCTATTTAGCTGCCAAGGGCTTCTTTTAATTTTCTCAAATGATGTAAATAAGACCTACTCTACTGTGTCCCCACAACTTCAAGGAACACATATAAAGCACTTTACCACGCTTCTTGGAGAGAAGGAAGGAATCACAGCTACTCTTTTCCCAAAGAAATTCTACTCACCAAATCCTAATTTTGAAATATTCACGTTTTTATATGTTCAAAATAAGCAAACGGCTCATGAGTCATAAAGCCAGTTCTCTCATCATTTCCATTGAAAATATGTGTAATCATGTAATTTGTTTTTCTGGTACCTGATATCCATATCTTGGTACTGTAGTCAAAATTTCTACCTTAATATTTTGTTACACAGTTACAATGAGGGCAAATTTAGCAGGTGCTTCTTAAATATTTGCTGAATGACTGTGATATTATTATTGCATTTTTTAGCATTTCCCTCAATTTATTAAAACAAAATGGAAGGCCCTTAGAAAGGAATTGAATTTCTTTTCAATCTCAGCCAAGATATCCATATACAAGATATGCATAGTAGGCACTCCAGTTGTGAATTGTTGAACTAAATTACATAGAAATACTATTGTTCAACCAAAGCTCAAGTAATATACAATGAATTTGCTGCCATACAGTAATCATGTGTTACTGAAATTGGTGATAATTTAATTATCTGCAACGGGTTTCTGAAAAATATTTCTCTTTCCATTAAAAATTTTATTTTCAGCATATGCCTGTCAGTAAAATCTTCACGTTACTAATACAACTTATCATCATAAACAGGATTGAATATTTATGCCTAATACAAATCACTGTTGTTCTGGCCTACTGCTTTTTTCTCCTCAGATAAATCATCATTTGTATTAAAAAATTATTATAATTTTCCATTTATAGACTTCATTTCAGCCAGTTTTAACCGTAAACTTGGAAACAAATTTTATTGAATTTTTATGGAGGGTTGGGACATAAAAATTAGACACAAATAAAATTCTTATACTTGTTCTACCCATTAAGATACTTACCATTCTTTCTACCTTTGCTATATGTTCCCAGTAACATGTAGAATTCCTCATCTACTTAAGTGTTCTCCTAAAGTTTTAGCATCATACCGATGAGGAGCCTTAATAAAACCCAAAGTAAATTAGCCAGTGTGAGTATTTTCTATGCATATGGATCTGACAAACTGCTAAGATGTCATAGTACAAAGAAGTATACTGCTCCTCCTGATAAATAGGCTTGCATTTTAATTTTTTACTAAGTTATTTGATAATAAATAGACAAACAATTGCACTCTAGCGTCTTTTGTAGAAGTAATTAAGTCTTTGCAGTATGTGATTTCATGACAGCTCTCTGCTATTAATAAACTTGACTGAGTAGAGAGAGATTGTTGAGGTTAGTTTGAAAATTATTGGATCCTCAGATTAGTGAAATGAATGAGTTGAGCTTTACTATATGAAAAATACTTTCCATAATAATTTGTATGCTAAACAGTTTATAATGATTCTGGCCAGGAGCACAAGAAGCCACCATTAATTTGTACTGATAACCCAGAGCTAGCATGTTCCTTCACGAGGCAACTTATGAAAACAAGCCCAAATTATTGTTGATGTTTAATATTAATTAGGTTCTCTCTTGCCCTGTGGCTTCCTCAAGTAACTCTCTGATAGTAAATCAACCATGAAATGGCTAAGTGTGGCCTGAAACGATGTGTGTGCTATCAACGCGTAATGCAAACGGAGAATGAGATTAACTGAGTCTCATAAACATCTTATAGAATATGCTCTCTCCTTACATTCTAGAAGATTACATTCTGAAACCTGACATTCATCATTGACACTGGGTGTTTTTAGAATAAACATCTCTTAGAAGAATATTAATTGCATATTAACAATGTAACTCCCTTATTATACCTTCATAGAAAAGCAAAACTATGCAACCCATTGACAAAATAATTTCTTACCATTAACCAAGCAATTACCTGCATAAATTCCCTGAGCATACTCAGGATCAAGTCAGGCACTGTAACCCAACATAATACCCACTCTTGATGTTCTATACCACATTCAGCTCTGTCCAGCCACACTGTCTTCTTAACAAGCATAGCAGACTTACAGACACACCATCCTCTTATTTCCCCAGAACCTCTTCCCTCCTCCTTCCTGATAGGTCACATAGTCCCTGAATCCAATTTGCTTCCCACCCACATTTACTTTTACTTCCTTCTACTCCGCTTTAAACTAGTTGCCAATGTATCATTGAGTTTTAGAAAGTTTTGTTAGTGGTCCCATTCGGCCTTTTTTTTTTTTTTTTTTTTTTTAAACCTTCTGAAGGAGGAAAGAAAGCTCATTTCAATGATCATGTTTTAGAAGCAAGCAGCTACATGGCAATCAGACTTTTTAAAAGCCAAGGGTCATCAGTTCTCCTGTGAGTTATTATGCAAAAAGAGTCACTGTTTTCTCTTTCACTTTGTGGCAGCATTATCAAAGGCTGCTTTCTGTTGCCCTAGTTTAATTTGAACCTGGCCTCAGAAGGCAGATGTGTATATGCAGGGACCCAGAAATGGGGCAGGACCCAGGAGAGACTTGATCCTGCCATAATACAGATTAAGGAAATTGTAGCTCCTGACCTCAAAAAGATAAAAAAAAATTGAAGGCTAGTCTTATTAGTGATGATTCACTGAAAGTGAGATAAAACAACAGACAAATAGAATCCCAGAATCACATAGCAAAAAGGGGCTTGAGAGATCATCTAGTCTGGTTGGCCATCTGAAAATGCTCTTTAAGTGTTTCACAGACAAGAAAATTAATTCCTTGGGTATAGGTCAGGTACTTGAGAGCATGATCATCATTCAAGAGTTTTATTCACCCTGCATAAAAGCAGGCAACACTCTGAAAGAAGGGTTGAAATGGCATGGCTCCAGGATCTGGAACCTTACCAAAGAGTTAATAAAGTGGCTAACAAAGAGCAAACAGCTAAATGACCTACCTGGAACTGGTCAAGAGTAAAAGCTGAAATTACTACCTGCAGTAGAAAAATGACAAAATGTTACATTTACCAACCAAAGCAGTCTCAGAAAATGTAATAACCTTAGCTGTAAAGTGATGGGTTAACAATCTCCACTTTCGCAAGGAATAAAAAGTAACAGGCCAGAATAACAGTGATTTGAGCAATGCATGAATATTCAATTCTGCCTCTGATGAGAAGTTACATTAATGATGTGAGGATTTAACTGACAAGCAAATGCTGAAAATGAAATCCTTAATGGAAAGAGAAATATTTTTCAGAAACCCATTGCAGATAATAAGTAAATTATTACCAACTTCAATAAAATATGATGATGAACATGCAAACCTTTAATGTCTAACATTAGGCATTACTGAACAATAGGGGTTTCAGAGAGATGAGCGCCTTCGTTTTCTCCTTTTATTTTTAAAGTATCCACTTCTCCTTGAGATTTCTTTTAGCTACTAATAAAATAAAAGCTGTTAGAGGCTTAAAGGTATTCTTTACTTTTAGAGAATAAGGAAAATTCTCACCCGCTAACAAATATGATTTTTAAAGTAGTACGTCATTACAGTTTTTTGGACGTGTCAATAAACACGTATTTATAAATTATAGATTTTGCCAAGAAATTTTGCCAAAAAATAATATTTAGATTTCCATCAAGTCAAGTATAAAATAGAACTTATTTTGTCACATTTTATACACAAAGGTGTTCAATTGTATTCAATCAGTAGGTATTGCATTGTTGTTCTCAGGGACCGAAAAAAAAAAAAAAAAGGATTTTTGTTAACAGTGTTAGTTCACAGAGCAAAATCTATCTGGAATGTAAGGTAGGATGGCCCTTCTGGAGGAGATGCTCAAGCAGAGGACCATTTGTCAGCCAATTAACAGTGTGAATTTGGGGAGAAAGTGATTCCTTTTTCATTACTGCTTTAGCGTTGGTCTATTAATGTGATAAAAAATAAATTTAAAAAACCATTTAATCTCTCAGGATGAAAATCCAAAGATCCTACTAAAGAAGAATGGAAAAGGAAGTCTATAACTGAGGCACGGTCATTTCAGGGTCTCAAACAAAAAACTAAGATGAAAGATAAGTTGGTCCGAAGAGGTGGAACCTTGCGAGCCCAAGGATTCCAAATTCTCGAGAGCTGTCTGGCTGCAACACCCTTTGAAGCTCTGCAGATGTCCAATAAGAATAGATTATCCCTCCTCACAGAAATATCTAACATGAACTATTACCTCAGTGGAAGCCAAGGAAATTTACCACTAAACTTTTGGAATTATCCTCCTGATGCATCCTCCAGGGAATAATAATATGAAAATGGCAACAAGAAGTACCAAAATCAATTGGAAAATAATTTTTTTTATTCTCATGTTCTAACACTGAGTTAGCATGACTCTAATACCTCTATTAAACTTCGAGATAGGAAAACTATCAAAAAATAAATTGTTTTAATACTGAACATGACAATGTCATCTTAGCATAATAATTCTAAGAAATCCTAAATTTTTTAAAAGTCTACTTATTATAAATGAGTAATTTTTATTGTACACAACTGTTCCTCTGGACATACTTTGAGAAATATTTCCCTAAGTAATAAAAAATGACACAAATCTTCCTTTAAGCAAAAATAGACCTAGGATTTGCCTGCTAGATTTGTTTACTCAGGATTTCCTCTGTCTTTCTATTGTGTCTTGTGATTCACATTGAAATTATAAAGAAAAATGAGTTCTTCTTCTACCAAAAGTCAACTTAAATTAGTGAGTGAAATTGTAAAGGTGTTTAGTAACTTAGTTTTGACAGAGGTGAAGACTAAATTAAAATGCTAAATGTTAGTGGGAAGGGAAATGTGGTCAGCACACACAGGACATGACAAGAACTGGTCTAAAAGGTGTCCGCCCAGCTTACA
The DNA here is from genome assembly GCF_001604975.1 of Cebus imitator. Taxonomy (NCBI): domain Eukaryota; kingdom Metazoa; phylum Chordata; class Mammalia; order Primates; family Cebidae; genus Cebus; species Cebus imitator. The sequence goes on from NW_016107331.1 coordinate 10,770,741, forward strand.
GCCCATTATAGTAACCTCACACCCCAGTCCAAGCCACAGACCAACTTCACTACATGATTCTCCAACGTTTTTGTTCATCCTCTCCATTATCCTACACTCTTGAAACTCCTGACTTAATCATCTCCCTTTTCCCCACTTTTTTTTTGGATTTTACTTTCCTGGATAGATGTTCTGATAATGGACAGTAGCTCCCCCATCAAACTTCAGCCACCACCCCCCCACCCTGTTCTTGGATTCCAATCCTGTTCTTAACATCAAGATTCACACTTCCCACTTCTTTTGATTCATCAGAAGCATTCAAACAAATCACCCAGACTCTAAACTGCTCATCTATACCTCATTCTTCACATTAGATTCACTGACTCACCATCTTTTTAGTAAATGCTCTTATATTTATGTTCCTGTAACACTAGGGAGTTATATAATGAACATTGGGACCTAAAATCTTCAAGTAAAAAGTGCTTATATTCTGCAAGTAAATTTTGTATTACTGACAAGGAGGTCTTTTTATTTATTATGGTTTTTAACATATGTGGACAGAGGGGAGAGGTGGAAATGAATGGGCAGCTTTCCCCCATTTATGAAAAATACAAATCACTAATTCAAGAATTTTTAAAACTCAGAATATTCTTCAGAAGAAATGGGGAAAAGGAAGAAATGAGCAACAGAACTCAAAGAAACAAACTGTGGGGAAAATAGATAATTTAGCATAAGCTTACAGAAATCTAAATCAGTTTACAGTCTCTCTCTCTCTCTCTCCCCCCCCCCACACACCCTCCTCCTCTGTCTGCAGTCAGTCTTTAGTCTTCTTCTTCTTTCTAGAGAGTGAGATTTGGGGTACCATGAATATTTTTTATTTTACTCTCATGATTTTTTATGTATATGATGCTTCCTGCCAAATAGTTGAGCCATTCGAATTATAGATCTACCCTGTAACTCTGTGTGTTGTCCTTTAGTTGACCGTCTGCACCAATGAAAGGCACTGTTGTTAAGATATGTCCCTTTGCCCTTGTGGTTACCATTTTACTCCAAAGGATTTCCAAGGGTGAAGCTATTATATTTCTCCAGTTACTGTATTCACCCTATTGAGTCACATTTTGGCTAAAAGCCTAATAAGAGGCAGAGTCAATACTGAATTCAGATGAATTTATGCATCTATATTTTTTAAAAGATACTTTTATAACAAGGAACTACTGCCTATTAACAGCAATATAATTGACAATTATAATATCAAAATAATGTAGCACATGGGTCACTTGATTTAAGTAGCATATTAAGGGAAAAACATTCTTATGTAAAGTAAATTTCTTTTAATGTGTCACTGATTTTAATCTAAATTCGGATAGACATTTTGGTGGCAAAAATATGGCCTTTGTATGTAGTATGAGTTATAAGTAAAAATGGGATTTATATAAAGTCAAATGTTCAAAATAAAAATAACATTTTTGATGAAACAATCAAATCTTCAAAATTATAATGCAATAAACACAAACATAAATAAAATTATACTATACTAGAAGAAACTAAAATTACATCTCATGTACTTCATATAATGCTGCCTTTAGAGAGAAAATAAGCTCTAATTCTTAAGTATTCTACTTTCTACAAATCTCGAAGTATTTCAACACTTGAGACAAATGTTTTAATTTTTATTTGCACCTTAAACACAAATCAAAGAAATGTGTCACTCTCTCTAAGTATTTGCATTGAGTAGTCCTTGGAATAGCTGTTGCTATTTTGATGTGTTACCTTGAATAATTCATTTTAAATTTATGGTCTCAGTTTCTTCATTTATACAGTAAAGAATAACAGGAAGCATAGAGTCCAGTGGTTTTTATGGTTTCTTCAAGGTGCTTCAGAGACAAGAAAAAAGAGTTCGAATTTTATTTCTAGTACACATTGGTCCCATGCAGGGATACCATGAAAAAGTGAGTTAGGGCTTTAACAGATTCCCCCACAAAAAAACATTTTCAGTAACTATACAGCCTAAGTAGAAATCGTGTGCTTGGTATGCAAACACAGCCTCAAACAAGTTTCTTAGCGAAACGTAGAAGTTGTTGCCTCCAAATCTCTTCAGTATAGAAATTCTCAAGCCACCACTAGATCCACCTATTTCATTTTTTAAAGTTTTGTTTTGTTCAATTTTTTAAATGACTAGTATAATCAAATGAAAATGGGTTTTACAGTTAGACAAATGGGGGTTCAAATCCCCAAACTGCTTTCTATGAAGACCTGGACAAGTTTTTCAGTATTTCAGAACTTTGGCTTTCTCATTTTAAAAAGGATAATAATACTTACTGTACAATATCACTAGGGTAATAAATAAAATACTGCATGTAACTCAAATGTTAAGATTGGATGGCTTTCTTTGGACTATCAACTTTCTGGTAACTCCCCAGTTCTTTGAATGGCACCTCTAAGAATTCCAGTAATTCCTGAGGCAATTACACACATTGGTATCCTTTGCCTTTGTGGTGTCTTCCTCAAATACTACTTCTGCTGCACTCCACATGAAAATCAGTCTTCTTTTAGTTTTCACAGGCATTCATAAGTAAAAGTGTGATTACACAAGATAGATCATGTATTTGTTGCTCTTCCTAGTTTCCTCTGCATATCTGCCTTTCCATTCCTTTCTCCTGGATTGGCCTGAGAATTCAAATTTTACTTCCTCTATTATGAAGAACAATTTCTTTTAATGTAAAGCTTTGGCAATAGCTATCATTCACATCCTGATGGTAGGGAGCTCACCTTCTAATTCACATATTGCCCTTGTATTATTTTCAACAGAAAATATATTTTTACAGAAAACATATTTTACAGAAAACATTTTACAGAAAACATTTTTCTAGAAAGTTTTAGCATTTTGATTATCATCTCAATATTTATTCCATCAGTTTTTCACATTTAGTAGTCATACTGTTTAGGCTTAGTTAAGCCTTATTATTCAAAGTGTGTTCCAAAGGCCATCCACTGTCAATATCACCTGGAAACTCATTAAAAAAGCAAAATCTCAGAGTCCATTCCAGAATCATGAGTTGGGGCCAAAGGTAACTTTATCTCTCTTGCCACACAGTCTTCAAAATTCACCAACTCAGGCCTAGGCCAATCAGACCTATAAATTTCTAGTCTCAGGAATCAATTTAGGATGTGTAAAATCATAAAATTGTCCAAGCAGTGATGCTTAGGATTTGTGTTTTGTGTTTATAAACAGAGGCTTTTTCTTCTCCCACCACACCATCCCTCAAATATGCATAAGGAAGTATGGGTCTCTGGTTACTCTATGAAGCCAACTTGCAATGGTGAAGCAACATGCCTGAAGACAAATCTTATATAAAGAGGGTCTCATGAGTCTCAGAAAAATGGAAACAACTGTAATGAACTGCCCCTGAAGCTCATTCTACCCTTCAACAACATAAGCAAACTAATTCAGGTTATTTTTTGAGGCAACTTGGAAAAACTATGGCCTATAGGCCAAATCTAGTATTATTCTACTCTAAAGAATTATTTTTACATTTTGAAAAGATGTAGAAAGACATGAGAAGATTTCAAAAGAATTACAGAGTAGGAAGCACCAGAAATCTGTTCCCCCACCTAGAAAACAATTGCATTGACAGAATTTGTCTAAATAACTAGTTTGGAACTGTAGAATCTATTGATTCTACAGTTACAATAATTATAACTTCCAGAATAAGGCTTGAAGACAAACTGCTGCTGATTTGGGTCAGTTTCAGCTCTTATCACAGTAGCAGCTACCAATCCCCACCCTCAGCCTCACAGCAGGCAGCTGTGTATCTACCTACTCCTGAAGCAACAAGAACAGAGCCTGTAGGAGCCAGAGTGAGCAAAACGTACCCCATCCTCCAAATATCAGGAATCTATGCTCTTATTATTGATTGCTGCTTCTATTACAGCAGTTGCCGACAAAGGGGCAGGTGGTCATTTATTGAATTTCCCCTAATTACTACAAGCCTTTTAATCCTCCAGCTGAAATGATTTTCAAGGGATTTAAAGAGCCAACACCCTTTCTTTCCCTTCACTTTTCTCCTTTCCTTTTTTGGGAGCCAGATATTAAGGACTAGAACATTCAAAAACAACTGCATATATGGGGGAAAGTAGAAAGTGACCATGCATGTCTGGGGAAAGGCACAGGCTCAGAAGACCTGAGAAGACCTTAAGTTCACATCTCAGTCTAATCCTTAGCACACAGACTGCCTTCAATAATCAAAAAATAAAAATTGAAAAAAAACTAATAAAATTAACAACAAAAAACAGCAAGTCCTGGAGAAGGAAGAGAAACTGATTTAAAGAGTTCACACATTATTAGATTCAAATGTCCAGTTTTTAACAACAAAAAAATCACAGACATATACAGAAACAGGAACGTATGGCCCATTCAAAGAAGAAATAAATAAATCAACAAAAGCTATCCCTGAAAAGGACCAAATGGCAGATTTACTAGACAAAGACTTTAAAACAATAAAGATAGTCAAAATACTAGAAGAAGATGTGGAGAAAGTCAAGAAAATGTTGAGTGAACAAAATGGAAATATCAATTCAGAGTTAGAAAACTTAAAAAAAAATCTGGAGCTGAATATTATAATAATTGAAATGAAAATTTCTCTAGAGATATTTAAAGGCAGATTTGAACAGACAGGAAGAGAAATCAGTAAACATAAGGCTAAGACACTGAAATTACTAAGTCAGAGAAACAGAAGAAAAGATTGAAGAAAAGTGAACAGAGCCTAAGGAACCTATAGTACATCATTAAGGAGACTAACATATCTATTGTGGGAGTCCCAGGGGAAGAGAGAGAGAAAACCACAGAGAAAACATTTGAAGAAATAATGGTTGAAAACTTCTCAAATTTGATGGAAGACAAAAATATGAATATAAACATCCAAGAAGCTCAACAAACTCCGAGTAAGATGAACTCAAAAAGATCCACATCAAGACACATATAAATAAACTTTTGAAAGACAAAGAATCTTGAAAGTAGCATGAAAGAAGCAATTTATAACGTATAAGGGATGCCATATAAGATAACAAGCAGGTTTCTTATCAGGAACTTTGAAGGTCAGAGGCAGCGGGCAAATATTTTCAAATTACTAAAAGAAAAAACTGTCAACCAAGAATTATATATGTGGCAAAACTATCTTTCAAAATTGAGGGAATAACAAAAACATTCCTAGATCAACAAAAGCCAAGGGAGTTCATTGCCACTAGACCTACTCTGTAAGAAATGCCCAAGGAAGTCCTGCAGAGTGAAGTGAAAAGCCAGTAGACATTAACTCAAAGCTATATGAAGAAATAAAGATCTTAATAAAGATAAATACATGCACAATTATAAAGGCTAGTACTATTGCAACAATAATTTGTAACTCCACTTTTTGTTCTCTATAGTAATAATATTTAAAAGACATACATTTTTTAAAAATTATTAGTCTCACATCTAATATTATTGCAACTTTTATCTGTAACAACTACACATTCTGTTTTCTGCATAATTTAACAGATTAATGCATTTTAAATAAGTAATAATTTAGGTTTGGGAGCACACAATGTATAAAGATATAATTTGGTGACAAGAACTAAAAAGGAGAAAAACATGAGTGGTAAAGGAGCAGAGTTTTTGCATATGACTGAAGTTAAACTGCTATAAATTCAAATTTGACTATAATAACTTTGTTAAATGTAATCCCCAAGTGAATCACAAAGGAAATAAATATAGAATTTACAAAAGAAAATAAGAAAATAATTTAATATAAGAATTTAAATGTTTTACTACGAAAGAATAAACACAAAAGAAGACATTAATGCAGGAAATGAGAGACAAAACCAAAAGGCATGTAGAAAACAAACAACAAATGACAGAAATATATAATACAAACATATATGACATGGTGAAAACAAATAGCAAAATGACAGAAATAAGTTCCTCCTAACCAGTAATAACATTAAATGTAAATGTATTAAACTCTTCATACAAAAGGCAGATTGGCAGAATCTCTAAACCTTCATGATCAAACACTGTATACTTTTTATAAAAGACTCACTTTAGATCTGAGGACAAGAGACTGAAAGTGAAAAAATAAGAAAAAATACTTCATATAATTAGTAACTAAAAGAGACTAAAGGTGGCCATGTTAATATTAGACAAAGTAGACTTTAAACAAAATGAGAAAAAGAAAAAATATTATATATTAATAAAAGTTTTAATACAGTAAGAAAGTATAACAATTATAAACATTCATGCACCTATTAACAGGCCTTCAAAATATATGAAGCAAAAACTGACAGAATGTAAAGGAGAAATATAAAGTTCTACAGACTTTAATACCCTACCCTCAAAACAACTAGAAACAAAAGTAAATAAGAAAAGAAATAACTTAAACAATAAAATAAGCCAACTAAATTTAATAGAAAGATACAGAACACTCCACTCAACAACAATATACACATTTTTTCTCAAGTGCCCATGGAACATTTTCTGGGATAGACCATATGTTAAGCCACAAATTAAGTTTACATATATATGTGTGTGTGTGTATTTTTTTTGAAACAGAGTTTTTCTCTATTGCCCAGGCTGGAGTGCAATAGCAGGCTCAGCTCACTGCAGCTTCTGCCTCCTGTGTTCAAGCAACTGTACCTGCCTCAGCCTCCCAAGTAGCTAGGATTACAGGTACCTGCCACCATGCCAAGCTAATTTTTATATTTTACTAGAAACAGGATTTCCACATGTTGGCCAGGTTGGTCTCAAACTCCTGACCTCAGGTGATCACCCCTTTCCTCTCACTGTCTTGGCCTCCCAAAGTGCTGGGCTTACAGGCAAGAGCCACCATGCCCAGCCCAAGTTTCAACATATTTTAAAGGTTGATAATATACAAAGAATCTTCTCCAACCGCAAAAGGACAATCTTATAAATCAATAAAAAGTAAAACAGAAAAATTCATAAATTTGTGGAAGTTAAACAATGTACTCTTAACTCATAATATTGTTGTTAACCATTATTAAACAAGAATAGATCAAAGAAGAAATCAGAAGGGAAATTAGAAAATACATAGAGATGGTGACAACAAAAATAATACACCAAAACTTACGGGATGCTATAAAGTTTTCCCTTAGCAAAAGTGGTGCTAAGGGAAAAAATTATAGCTATAAATGCTCACATTAAAAAAAAATCTTAAATAAACAACCTACCTCTACAACTTAAGAAACTAGAAAAAGAAGAACAAACTAAATGCAAAGCTAGCAAAAGGAAGAAAATAACAAAGATTAGATTAGAGATATTTAAAATAAATAATAGAGAAAAACAAACCCAAAGTTGATTATCTGAAAAAATTTTAAAAAGACTAAAAATAAGAGAAGGATCACATTATTGAAATCAGAAATTAAAGTGTAGATGTTACTACCAATTCTACAGAGGTAAAAAGGATGTATTAGAAAGTACTATAAACAGTTGTACGCCAGCAAATTTTATAACCCAGATGAAATGGACGAATTCCTAGAAACACAAAACCTACCAAGACTAAATTATCAAGAAATAAAACATATAAATAGAACTGTGACTACTAAGGAAACTGAATCAGCAATCAAAAATTTCCTGACAAAGAAAAGCCCTGGACCTGATAGTTACAGTAGTGAATTCTATAAAACATTTTTTTAAAAACTAATGCCAATTCTTCTCAGACTTGTCCAAAGAAAAATTTTGTCCCTCTAAATCCACAACTGGAATTTCTTCTGAAATCAAGGATGGGGAAGTTCTCATAAGGGCATGCCTCAGATCACCCCAAAATTGGGCAGTTGGAATTCCAAAGAAAGAAGCATTAAATGCCAGACTGATACATTCAAAGCATTTATGAGGGGAGCTTATGTACAGAGGGCTGCAGCAATCTTCACTGCAGACAGTGAGAGGAAAGGGATGTTTTACCTGAGTATATGTCCACAGCATGGATATCAGGATATGGATTTTATATGAGGGTTCAAGGAATTTGGCTCAGGGTCAGGACTAGTTTCTTTTAGTGTTTTTGGCAACAACCTAGACACCTCTATTAGTGCCTGAGAATGCCCTATGCTCCTGTTTGCATTCAAGCCTGCTGGAGAAAACCTGAAGCTGTGTGGGTCACAAAGTTGTCCAGGTTCTCTGTCATTTGCAAACAGGACACAGAAAGAAAGAAGAATTGGGGGATTTCATAAAACTAAAGAAGAAGGAACACTTCCTAACCAATTCCATGAGGCCAGCATTACTTTGATACCAAAGCCAGACAAAGAGACTACAACACTGTACATTAATATCCCTTATGAACACTGGTGTAAAACTTCTCAACAAAATATGATCAAACTGAATTCAGCGGCATATTAAAAGGATTACATATCCTGACCAAGTGAGATTTGTTCCTGGGATGCAAGGATGATTCAACATACAAAACTCCATCAGTATACTATATCACATTGACAAAAGGAAAAAAAAAATGAGAATTTGACACAATTCAACAGCATTTCATGATAAAAATACTCAATAAACTAGGAATAGAAGAAAATTATCTCAACATAATAAAATCTATATGTAAAAACTCCACAAAAAGCATCATATTCAATAGTGAAAGACTGAAAGACTTTCCTCTAAGACCTGCAAGAAGACAAAGATGTTCAACTTTACCACTTCTATTCAACATAGTATTGAAAGTGCCAGCCAGAGCAATTAGGGAAGAAAAAAAAAAAAAAAAAAAAAAAAAAAAAAAAAAAAAAAAAAAAAAAGAAGTGAGATTATATCTGACCACAGATGATACTACACTATTTTTAAAAGTGTATGGAAAAAATAAAATTAAAACATAAAAATACAGAATATAAACTTTATTTCTCAACATAAACTCCAGCAAATAAAAGCCACTTTTGTAAATGATAATATTAATCATTTAGTCCATCCTTAAATAATTGAGGGCCCAGGGAATTTAACCATGTCAATGCCTTAATTTTTAAATTATTAACTGGAGAAAAGTAAATGCCTTTTAAGGAGGATTTGTTAATGATAGGATATAAAAAGAAGTCAGAAGGGGCCAAATCAGGACTGTCAGGTGGATGCTTCATGATTTCCCAACAAAACTCTCGCAAAATTGTCCTTGTTTGATAAGAATGAATAGGAGTATTGTTGTAGTGATGAAGGACTCTCTGATAAAGATTTCCTGGGTGTTTTTCTGCTTAATCTTTGGCTTTTTCCAAAAAACTTTTGAAATACGCAGTTGTTATTGTTCTTTGGCCGTCCAGAAAGTCAGCAAGCAAAATCCCTTTCAAGCATTCCCAGAAACCATTGCCATGGCCTTTGCTCTTAACTGATCTGCTTTTGCCTTGACTGGATGACTTCCACTCTGATATCATTGCTTTGATTGTGCTGTATCTTCAGGATCACACTGGTAAACTCATGTTTCACCTCCTGATATAATCCCTTGAAGAAATGCTTCAGGATCTTGATCCCACTATTTTAAATTTCCTTTAAAAGCTCTGCTTTTGTCTGCAACTGATCTAAATACAACAGTTTTGGTACCCATTAAGTGGAAAGTTGCTCAACTGTAATTTTTTGGGTCAGAATTGTGTAAACTGAACCAATTGAGATTTCTATGGAGTTAGCTATTGTATCCTCTTCAATTAGGGCACAGGCAAGATGAATTGTTTTTCTCATAAATTGATGTGGATGGTCTGCCACTGCAGGCTTCTTCTTGAACATCATTTTGTCTCCTCTTAAACCTAGTTAATCATTTGCAAATTGCTAATTTCTTTGGGACACTGTTCCAGTGAAACTTTTGTAATGCATCAGTGATTTCACCATTCTTCCACCCAAATTTCACCATAAATTTGATATTTATTCTTGCTTCAAATTTAGCAGAATTCATGTTGCTCTGATAGGGACTTTCTATAAATTTATGTCTTATCCTTCTTAGCACCTCAAACTAGATCCTGTTCAGACACATTATAATAAGGAAGTATGAGTTTATTTTGGTGGAAAAGAATTTTGAAAACCATGCATAGTTTTTTCACCATGTGCATTTTCTAAGAACTTTTTGAAGACACATCATGTGATCTTACACTTACAAAACCATAAATATTCCACACCCCAGGAAAATGCTGCCATAATCAATTAATACAGAAAAGGAGAATACAAGGTCAATATACAAAAATCAGTTGCATTTCTATATACTAACAAGAAATAATCTGAAAAGAAAATTATTTTTAAATTCAATTTACAATAGCTTCAAAAAGAGTAAAATACTTAGGAATTAATTTAAGCAAGGAAGTGAAAGACGTTAACAATTAAAACTACAAAATATTGCTTAAAAAATTAGAGGAGACATAAATAAATTGAAATACATACACTGTTCATGGGTGGAAGGACAATATTTTTAAGTTATGATTACTACCTAAGCAATCTACAGATTCAATGTGATCCCTATCAAAATTTCACTGATATTTTTGCAGAAATAGAAAATTTTGTTCTAAAAAATTCATGTGGAATTTCAAAGGGCCTTGAATAGCCAAAACAATCTTCAAAAAGAAGAACAAAGCTATAGGACTCATACTTCCTGGTTTCAAAACTTACTACAAAGCTACAGTAATCTAAACAGTGTGGTACTGGCATAAAAACAAACATATAAACATTAGAATAGAATAGAATAGAACAGAATAGAATAGGTCTAGCTCAGGTCTTTAAAAAAAAAGAAAGAAAACAAAAAGAAGAGAATAGAATAGGAGCCCAGAAATGAGCTCTCATATATATGAGCCAAATGCTATATATATGAAACCCTATATATATAAAGGTGACAAGACCATTCAATAGAGGAAAGAGCAATTTTTTTCACAAATAGTGCTTAGAAAACTGGATATCCACATGCAAAAAAATGAAGTTAAACCGCTACCTAATGCTGTATTTACTTGTGGTTAATTACGCAAATTAAAATACATCAATTACTTAAATGTAAGGCTTAATCTAGAAGATTATTAGAAGAAAACAGGGCAAAAGCTTTATATCGCTGGATCTGAAAGCAGTTTCTTGGATATGACAACAAAGTCACAGACAAAAAAAAAAAAAAAAAAAAAAAACATTTTAGAAATCAAAGGATACTATAAACAAAGTCAAAAAAAAAAAAAAAAAAAACAATAGACAAACTGAACTCCATTGAAGTTTAAAATTTTTGTACATGAAAAGACAGTATCAACAGAATAAAAAAGAAAAATCACAGAATGGGAGAAAATATTTGTAAATCATATATACGATAAGAGGTTAATATCTAGAGTATATGGAGACATCCTTAAACCCAACAAAAAAACAAACTGATTCAAAAATGGGCAAAGGACGTGAATAGGCATTTCTCAAAAAAAAGACATTAAAATGGCCAATAAGCACATGAAAATATACTCAACATCACTCATCATTAGGGAAATACAAATGAAAACTACAATGAAATACTTAGAAGTTAATTCCTAAGTATTTTACTCTTTTTGAAGGGATGGTTAAAGGAATTTTAAAAATAATTTTCTTTTCAGATTATTTCTTATTAGTATATAGAAACGCAACTGATTTTTGTGTATTGACCTCGAATTCTTTTCTGTATGAGAATGAGATACCAATTCACACTCATTAGGATGTCTACTATCAAAAAGAAAAAAAAACAATTATTAGCAACGTCTTAGAAAAATTGTAACCCTTGCACCATTGATGGGAACATGAAATGTTACAGATGCTATGGGAAACAGTGTGGCAGTTCCTCAAAAACTTATAAATAGAATTACTGTATAATACAGCAATTCTATTTCTGGGTATATACTGAAAAGAATTGAAAGCAAGGCCTTGAAGAGATATTTGTACACCTATGTTCATAACAGTGTTATTCACAATAGCTAATATGTGGAAGCAGCCCAACTGTTCATGGACAAATGAATGGGTAAGCAAACTGTGGTCTACACATAAAATGAAATGTTATTCAGCCTTGCAATGAAATTCTGATATATGCCACAGCCTAGATTAACCTTGAGGACATTATGAAAAGTGAAATAAGCCAGACACAAAAAGAAACATACTTTATGATTCCACTTACATGAGGTCCTTAGAATAGTCAAAGTTATAGAGACAGAAAATAGAATGGTAGTTTCCAGGGGCTTGGAGTATGAGGGAAAGGGGAAGTATTGTTTAATGGGTATGAAGTTTCAATTTTACAAGATGAAAAGACTTATGAAGATGGATAGTGTTGGTTGTATAACATTTTGAATGTATTTCATACCGCTGAACTGTACACCTAAAAATGGTTAAGATGGTGAATTTTATGTATATTTTATTTCAATTTAAGAAAATGAAAAAAGACATAGGAAGAGAAGAGGATGAAGGAGAAGAAGGAGAATGAGGAGGAGGAGGAGGAGGAGGAAGAGGAGGAGGAAGAGGAGGAGGAGGAGGAAAGAAGAAGAAGCAGCAGCAACAGAAACATGCAACCCCACAAATCCTAAAATATTTCCCATCTAGCCCTTTATGGATAAAGTGCACTCATCCCCAAGCCAACCAAAGCATCCACATACATGTGGAAAGTAACCATTCTTACCTCTTCATGCACATTAATGGCCTGGCACTGAGCAGGCACACAATTAATATTAGCTCTTATCAGCAATCTCCTGCTAAATTCTTTTTATTCTAAGATTATGTGGTATAATATATGAAATTAACAAAAGAAATATGCAAATATTATTTAGAATCATATTTTCTTATGTCTGTAATTATTTAAACCCATCAAGAGGATATGTTGTGTTGTATAATGGTTAACAGCACTACCTCTAGAACTAGATTGCATGAGATCCAGTCCTAGCCTGCCACTCACTAGCTGAGATACTGTGGACAAGTTATTTGACCTCTCTTAGTCTCATTTTCCTCTTCTAAGCTGGAAGCAATATTAAGAGTATCTATCTCATTGGGCTGACATCGTAGTTAAATAAAAAGTTCTTCCAATAGTGCCTAACACATGGCAAAACAAATGATAAAGGTTATGTTTATCATATCTCTGCTTTTCAATTATATAAATTGTTCAATATCAATCAATCAGTTGTACAATAATACAATCATTATTGTAATATGGAGATGTATAATTGTTCAACAAATGTTCACATATGTAGGGAATAAAAAACAGATTGTTTCCAACTACCAACTTTATTTTACTGATCACTAATATTCCCACCTGGTGCTTTTAGCACGTTGTTCTTGGGTGGTGATGGTTTGAAGTTGGTAAAAAAACAAATTCTTTGTTGCCCACAAGTTCTCAAATTGTAGGCACTCAAAAAAGAATAAGAAAGAAGACAGAAAGGTACCTGAAGAAATTGCTGTACTTGTTTCTCCCTTGTTGGTTTAAATGCTAATCTGCCACTTCTGAGAACAAGAAATATCCCCAAGTGTATTCTTTTTGACCTTTCTTAACTTCCTCTCCTTTCTTTCCTTCTGACTTTATTTTTAGATGGATATCAAACAGGAAATTCCACTCCACTAAGAAATGGTGAATTTTCTAGCTAGAGATCAGAGGGTGGAGCCCACTGGGAAATCAGTAATGGAGATCAGACCAAAGGGCTGGGTCAAGGAAGGATGGATAGATACTTGAAAAACAAGAGACCATTTTTGTGTCTTTTTTTGCCCTATTAGAGATGAAACTAGTAGCTTTCATTTATGCCCAAGGCACAAATTTTTAAAAACGGATCAGTTGATTTAAGCCAAAATTCAAATCAAAACACTGGCAAGACCTACAGAACAGATATAGCCACAGAACTGTCCTAATGCCCAGCACCGGAAGGATGAGGATGTGTAGGGTACTGAAAGACATAACAATGGTTTGCCACTTACTGTTAAGTGTTGCCAAATGTGCTTTAAGTACCTCATGTACTGGAAATGCGCTGCAAATTGCATTCCTTATGTTGTGAATAGGAACAGAAGCTTTTTCTTTCTTTCCTGTTTATATTATCGATCACTGCATATTCAAATCCACCTCTTCCATCTTGTAAGAAATTGATATATAGGATGTATTTTGTAAAACTGTGAATCTTTTGGATTTGAAGTTTTATGAAGTTACACAGAGTGACCTTTCTGAAGAGCCTCTAAGTCTACACGTAGTTTCAACTTCTTAAGCCAGGAAATATCAAATCTTATAAAACTACTAACATTTTTGCAAATTATTTTAAAAGTATCAAAGATAGCCTTATATATTAAGTTGATTTTGGATCAAATAATCAACTGGAAACTTAATTCTACAGATCAGTGTTACTGGGTCTCTAGCGTAGGAGAGGTGAAAGTGGGCTTCTAAATTAAAAGATGCACATCTCTATTGAAGCTTGCACATAACAAGGTACAAAACTATTATACACATTACCAAACTGGCAAACACACATAACGAACGTAGAAATGGGTCTGCTGATCATAAAATTTCTTTTACAAAAAATGATTAACAAATGATTACCACTAGTAAAGTTTTCTTCAAGTTTTAATCCATGACAAATCATCAAAACTTAAGGTGTATTTTAGTTGATCGTCTTTATCACATGCATCAGTATTTTAGCCAAGTAATATGCTTAGAGTAACAAAATGAAACAGTACAGAAAGTCAAAAAATCTGTATATGATTCCCTTTCACTCCAGACAGTCATAGAGAAAGCCATTACTAATAGTTTATTGCATTCTGCTCAAGATCTTTTATACAATGCAGGAACATATATCTTTTCTTTTTAATGCAAATGAAAGAATTTTCTGCACTTTGCTGTTGCAGCCTTGACCTCCCAGGCTCAGGCGATCCTCCCACTACAGCCTTCCAAGTACTGGAACTGCAGAGGCATGCCACCATTCCCAGCTAACTTTTATTATAATTTCACACAATAATTTAACCAAGGAGTTTTCTTGCTGAGGAGCATCTTTTGGGATTGGTATTCCAAAGAACATACTTTGGGGACTGCTAAGTTACAGCATCTCACAACCTTGTCAAATAGGTTGTGTTATGCTCATTTACAAATTAAGAATGCTGAGACTAAGAAAGGTTAAGTGACTTTTGGGCCAGGCACAGGGGTACACACCTGTAATCCTAGCACTTTGGAAGGCCAAGGCAGGTGGATGACCTGATGTCAGGAGTTCACAATCAGCCTAACAGGTGAAACCCCATCTCTACTAAATCAAAAAATATATAACCAGGCATGGTGGCGCATGCCCGTGATCTGAGCTACTTGGGAGGCTGAGACAGGAGAATAGCTTCTACTTGCGAGGTGTAGGTTGCAGTGAGCTGAGATCATGCCATTACACTCCAGAACAGGAAACAAGAGTGAAACTCTGTCTCAGAAAAAAGAAAAAAAGTTTAAGTGACTTTCCTGAAGTTTCCAGCTGGTGACAGAATTGGCATCCATTCACCAACTCTATCCTCTTCTCCCCATGCCACACATAATTCATCTTCCTTTCAGCATCACTAGGCAGTAGTGATATTAAAGAAAGGTTCTTTGTGTTTAACAGAAGAGGCTGAGCTTAAAAACATTTTGACATCATAGTCTGGATATCAAAAGAGCCAAAAGCATGCTACATATAAAATGTGCAACAGCATTTCAGAGAAGGAAGAAATGATTGTGGACATAGGAGTCCAGGACAGGGTGATCTGCTTGACTCCGAGCATGTTACCTGTGCCCCCTTTGCACTTAGTTTCTTTGGCACCTTTCTGGTAGCATTTCTATGCAGATAAAATGAAGAGGCATTTTTCACAAAGCCTGACCTCTCAATCAACGTTGGCTCTTATTACTGTCTCCAAAATTAGTTTCCAATTTCCCTCCACCCCTATTACATTATTTGGAAAAATTCACCATTCTGCAGAAATTTGTATATTCTTTCTCCATGATTCACGCAAACCTCTAGCTTCTTGAAATTCAAAAATGTTAAATCTTTAAAAAAAATCTTTCTAAAATAAAAATACTTTTGGAGATTTGTAAATCAAAAAGTATAAATATTTTTTAAATAACTGCAAGACTTGTAAATTTTGCTCATAGGTTAGAAAATGGAAATCATAAGTTAAAGCCTGTCTTATAGACAAATACCATGGGCTTCAAATAATGAGGACTGGAGAAACTTAGAGGCATGAGGCCAAGAAGGGGCATGAAGGAAACACAAGGAAGATACTAACTTTACTTCTCTCCTACTGAGTCTAGATGGAAGGTGGACAGTGGTTGTGAGGAAATAGGAAAGTGTTTACAGGAAAAGGCAACAGAATATAGGGTATTATCATTCCCCCATAACTTCCCTATCAGTATCAGAATTCACCTATAGCTACAGTTTTTGCTCTCTGATTATATCCACAGTCCTAGACCTACAGAATAATAAAATTCTGAGATGCTTACTTTAACGTGCGTCCTAAATTGTTAGCAACTTGACTTACCTCTTGATATTTCCTGAATTTCTGACAATGCTCCCTCTTCCTTGCCATAGCTAGCTATGACCTCTTGGCTTTTGCAGAGAAAATGCCATTTCTTGAACTAGTGGGCCTCTTGGCCTAGTAAAATATTATCTTTCCCTTTAGTAAATTTCAATAATAGCATGCTGTAATGTATCATCAGTAGATTATATACATTACTGCATACTTTCTAGTTCCTTGCTTGTTTTATACAAAATATCTCCCATTTACTCTCATCCCTGCTTGATCTAGGCATCTCAAATGAAGAAATCAAGTTGCAGTTCATACATGGTTTTAGTTACCAAACTAATTTGCTGACCCTGATATTTTAGCTAATTTTTTTTTTTTTGAGACAGTCTTACTGTTGCCAGGCTGGAGTACAGTGGCATGATCTTGGTCACTGCAACCTCCACCTGGCATGTTCAAGTGATTCCCCTTCCTCAGCCTCCTGAGTAGCTAGGACTACAGGCATGCGCCACCACACCCAGCTAATTTTTTTTACTTTTTAGTAGAGACAAGGTTACACCATGTTGGCCAGCATAGTCTTGATCTCCTGACCTCATGAACCGCCTGCCTTGGGCTCCCAAAGTGCCAGGATTACAGGCTTGAGCCACCACACCTGGCCTAGCTAAATATTTATGATGAGATATTTGAGAAAAGATTTTTAAATATCCACTTCTTATTTTGGTAATTGCACCAAACACTTATGCTCCAGTTCACATTCTATCAGCTTCACTTCTTATGCCAACTACTGTGGTAGCAACCAGTTCTATGCAGGCTTCACCCACTTTCACAAGAATGCAATCTGACTGGTCCTCACTCTGAACCTCTTAGACAATGAGGGAAGGAAGCCTATGCTTCCTCTCTTCTTCGCCCATCACGTAGTTCTGAGATGTTTCATATAGCTTCTCAGAAGTTCCCAGGGGATTGACAAACCTGTTCCTCTTTGGTGTGACTTGATAACTCACTTTACCTTAGCTTTTCCTTCTTCCTGTTCCGCTCATCCTTGTCTTCTGCTCTCTAAAATTACATTCCCAAATAAGCAATTCTCAGTAGCTCTTTGCCTTAGGCTCTGTTTTTGAGGGCAGTCTGGTGTATTGATCAGGGTCCAGTCGGGAAACAGAAACCACACCAGTAATTTGAACAGAGAAAATTTAATATAAAGAATTATTAACTTGTGGCAGAGGATTAACTACAAAGAGGAAAAAGAAGCTTAAAGAACACAGCAAGAGCAGATAATGAATCAGTTGTGACATCCAGGGCTAAGACAAAATATCCAAAGAGGGAATAATCATGAAAGAGAACTCTCCCCAAGGCTTAGAGTCAGACCTCACCAGATGGCTGAGGAGCTAGCTGGAAACAGCCTGTCAGGATGCCCAAAAAACTCACTAGGAAGCTGCCCTCTGGGGTACCAATAAGATTCCTGGGAAGCTGCCCACTGAAGTTCTAACAAGACTCGCTGGGAAACCACTTGCTAAGGAACTGCTGAAAGTCACTGAGAAGCTGCCTGAGTACACTAACGAGACTTTCTGGGAAACCAGCAGTGCTGTGGGCAACACTGACCAGGACGCCACCCTTTGGGGTATTGTAGAACTTGTCAGGACACTGCCCCACTGCAGTGCTGGCAAAACAAGGAGGACTGTGAGCATCCCTGGGTGCTGGCTCCCACACACCGCAGGAGCAAGAAGAAACAAACACAGTGGAAGGATGGAACCAAACTCCTTCCTCCTGCAGAGTCCTTCCGCTCCTCCTACCAACAAAGTTTAACTTTGTGCCAGCTAGCCAAGAAGAAATGTTTGCTGGTCCTGCTGCAGTAGGACAGAGCAGGGCGCGGAAGAATGGACTGGGCTTAGACAGCACTCCACCAACTGTGGCCAGAACGTTATTTCCTCCAACCGATTACCAATGCAGGTAGTAGTCAGGACAGAAAAACTCAGCCATGGGCAGCACTTGTCTTCCTCCAGCGTACTGCTGTTCTCTTCTTTTGTCTTTCCTGGCTTCCCAGCTCACAACACCTACTTGAGGCTTCCTTGCTTCTATGACGGACATTTTCCATACATCAGCTCCTTATATACATAACTGTGTGTAAGAAATGTTCTTGTGGCTCGGCCCTGGCCCAAAAGACCCACACAGGCCAGCCCAGCCAACTGGCTTCTCCTCCAAGGAGCCATTCAACACCTCCCTTAATCTCATGTGTTTGTATAGGAATAGCTTTTGTGCAGAAGGCACCGATCAGATCCTTTGAGTCCAAAGGGAGCAGGTGATCTCATCACATCAGGGTTGTTTTTTGTTTTTTTTTTTTTCCAGACAAAATTAGTGCTCAAATTTTGGCTCTTCCATTTGTTAATTGTTTGGTATTAATCAAATATTTAGACTTTTCCACATCACTCTCTTCTGTAAAATGGAGCTAAGGTTTGCTTTATAAGGTTATTCTGAGAATAAAAAAGAAACAATAAGTATTCATTCATCCAATAAATACTAATATTTGTTGAGCACCTACTGTGTTTCAGAAACTTTCCTAAACATTAAGAAAAAAAGGTAATGTAAATAACCATCTGGTTCATGGTAGAAGCTTAATATAAACAGATTTCCACTCCTTTCCTTCTTTTTATGACTGTGAACATTGTCTATTGTAAATAAACAACAAATTTAGTTATAATTCCTCTTTTTTTGTGTTTCTCTGTTTTATAGAAACCATAAGAGTAAAAATCGTTATAGATTGCATTCATACACCAACATTATTAGGGCTTGTTCCTATGAGAAAACTCAAGTGTTTTTTTTTTTTTTTAAATAAGGGTGTCTCAAATATTCAATATTGATCTGAAAAACACATAAGAGAAAAACATCTCCAATGTGCTACTGGGTATGATCAAGATAGTTGTCAGTGAGTAAATACACTCTCTACTGCATCCATTTTAAATAATAGTACACATGTCAAATACCTTTGACATTCTTATTTCAAAGATTTTTGTAGGCATGAAACTAACATGGAAAGGTTAAGTCATTTTCCCTGTCGCTAATGCATCACTGACATAATTACTAACCGAACCTTAGGCTTCCGGTTCCCTGGTCCTCCTGCCTCCTTTTCTCCTTCAGAAAACATTCACCCATAGTAATGTCTACTTGCCTTTTATTCTAATTTTAAGAAAGAATACTGAAAAAAAAGTATTACTAGCATTTTCCTTCAAATCAAATTAATCAGAAAATAAAATTAAAGCACATTTATTTAGCAGAAAGCTACTCTTTCCATTAATGAGAATTTTATTAAATATAATAAAACATTTCAGGCAATTTCTTTCTTCCTGGTGGTTTTTTTTTTCCTCTTCCTTTTCAGATTTATTGAAAAGCATTTTTATTAGTGCAATAATAGGCTCTGGGACATGCAATTATATTGAGATGCTGACACTTTCCTGTTAGTTGCAGCCTTTGGCCTGAGGCCAAACACTGAACCCAAGCATATGAGTTTCTCTGCAAGCAGCCCTGGCATGCCACTCACATGCGTTTGTCCTTACAGCAACCTCCAATTTTCACCCACTATAGAGAGAATTAACTAATTGTTCCCTCCTGTTACAACTGATCCAAAGAGATACTTCCATCTCTTTTTACAGAAACCCAAAAGTTCCTTATGAAATTTTTGTAGGATGCAGTTAAAGACAGACCTGATTAGAAGCTTTCAACTTCTGTTTCATATGCAGAAATACCATAAAGGGTTTCATTACTTTATGAGGCATTTACACACAAGAAATGCAAATACTTGTGCCTTTGTCATGAGTTTTCTTTATAGCTTTCACTTCTGTATATTTTTCTAATTGCAAATCCTCCCCTTTCCAAGCTCTGAGATGAAGCATTTCAGAATAAAATTATAGATATTGACTATAAATAAAATACAGATTCAAACCTCTGGAACTTTTTAAAATTTCTAAGGCAGGAATAAACCATCCTTAAAAAGGAAAAAAAGAAGCCACGAGAAAAATGCTTCTGAATTCACTCCTGCTTTCTATGTGAAGACACTGAGTTTCAATATTTGCTGAATTCAATGGAGTTAAATTTCTTATCTTTGCTGGATTCAATGCCAGGGATCTTCCCCACATATCCCAATCTCCTTCATGAAACTGTATATATTGTTAGAATACCTGTGTAAAACCTTAACAACTTTTTTTTAAGTTACACACATACACACACACACACACACACACACACACACAAAACTAAACTACTCCATCTAAAAATGCCTCTGGTCTGACTATGAACAAAACAAAGAGATCTCTGCTACCCCTAGTCCTACCCATCAATGTGCTGATGACCTCAGCATCCTACAGGCCCTGTGACTGTTCCAGCAAAGCATGGTAGTGTTTAGGCATCACTTCCTCAGCAGGGAAGTGGAGTTTAGAGAAACTTAATCCTTGTGAAGTGAATTTGATATGAGGGCTCCTGGGGGACATCCCAATCACTTGTGCTGTCTTTAAACTACAGTCCCTCAACACTGACCGCATCTCTCCTTCCTTTCCTGCCAGCTAGGATCATCCTTGGTTTCCTGGGCCCGTTTCAGTCCTGTTGGATGAGGATCTCGACTGCAGCGGTTTCTTTTCCAAGTCCTGGCTAGGCTTCTTGGAAGCAGAGTGCCCCTCCCAGCAATAAAGATTATTGTGAGCACTTTGAAACTGATGTCAAACCAAATCAAGCCCTTGCACACTGACTGGATTCCTGCACGCCCTCCTTTGAGTTGGCCCTACAGCCAAGTGCCAAGCCAGTGAAAGTGCAGTCCTGCCCACAACCCTCCCTGCTACCCTCCAGAGATCCCACAATGCCTCTGAGCTTGTCTCAGGGGCTTATGTGGTGCAAAAGTCAGAGATGACCAGTTTTCCATTCTTGGGAACGCATAAAGGAACAAAAGTCACTAGGAATCTCTGACGCTCAGCGAAGAAGTGAGGTTAGGAAATACTGAAGCTGTAGCCAGAATAGCCTTTTCAAAAGAGAAGGGGAATTATGGTGAAGTGGCTGGTGATACTTTACTGACCCCTAAATTAACTTTATCTTAGCATCACAAAGACCTACGATGGTGAATGAAAACTACTTGGGTGACAGGAATAGCTAAGTGCCTGGTTAACCGGAAACAAGTGAGGGAGGCTACAGTTCCACGCCTCTCCCACACTCGGAGTCTGAGGAGTCACATTCCCACAGTGAGAGAGTAAGACAATACATTCTACATTCTTTTATACCACACACCTTTGTTATCCTGGTCTTTCTGTATAATCATGATACAATCAGAAATATGAAATGTAGAAAAACACACTCATATAAATGCACATATATGTTTGCATATATATGATATATGTGTGTATCATATATCCCCTCTTCTTCCTAGAAGTCAATGTGTCACTCTAATTAACCTTTATTCTTCTTACACCGGTTTCCTAACCTCATGACACACCGATATTTTACTACTTTCTTTAAATATTCTACTCACGGGTAAGTATTAATCCCCATATAATTCTGCTCTTATAAGTCTCATTCAAGTCTATCGAATTTTCTTTGTTAAATTCTCTCTCTTCTTATTCAGAGCCCTGAAATGGCATGGACAAAAACAAAATGTAAGCAAGTACAACTAATAATATTCTTCTAAATCACTATATAAATAAATATGTGGATAATAATTAGCATTCATACGAATAACTGTGTTCCTTTTGAGGCTAGAGTCAGAGAATCATTATGGCCACACCAATTGTGAATTAGTATATTAATTAATATATTAAAAATGCTCTTTGGAATCTAGTTACATAAAATAATGCAGAGAATTGAACATCTAGAATGTATTGCTTCTGTTGTACCCTAATTTTTATGATGCTTGAGAAACATTCACTGGTCACACTCTACGTACAGGATGAATGAAAACCTTGCCTAATTCAACACACACAATTCACAAATTGCAAAGGATAGGAGTATGACTGTTTGTAGCTAAAATGTCACCTCTATTTGGAAATAAGGAAAATACAGTTTTCAATACTTGGTCTACTTGACCTACCAGATTTGAATTGTGGAATTTTTGGCAGAAGATTTTTTTTAATTGAAGAGGAGCTATTACTTCAAATTTTGAACATAAAGTGAGATTTTATTGATATTTTTAGCAGATGCTGGGTTTCCCTGTAATCCCAAAATGAGCAACCAGGGCTCAAAGCTAAGGCCAAGGGGGTGTTTGATACCTCCAAATTTTAGGGTAACTCACCAACCACTGGGAACAGACACCTCCTTCAAGGCTTATTAATAGAGTCAGCTGAAAGGACCCTACCAAGTTAACTCTTGCCATCCAACCACTGTCAATCTTAAATTGCCTCCCATGCTGACACACTCAAATGAAAGCCAGAAAGCAGCAATACCTGACCAAAAACCAGTTAAGAGATACCCGCCCTTTCCCCTCATCCCACCACTCTTCTTCCCATAAGGCCAGAGGAGCTAGACCCAGCCAAAAGAGGAAGAGAAGATGTTCAAGACACACAGTGTGAGACAATTCTTTCCAAAATTTCTGGAGTGAGAATGAAAAAACAGACCTCATTCTCATCCTTATTTCTGGTCAACCCTGCTCTGGAGGAAGGGATAGAGATACAATTCAAATCAGCCAATGAACTGAACATTTTAAGTGAACTAAACTGAATCCGCCCAGAAAGCTATGGGATTTGCCTAGGATTGTCTAAGGACTCTGCAACTCAGACGGAAAGATTCTTAACAGTATGCTTGAAGGAAGGATTTTAAAATGTTAATAACACACTTGGTTGAAATTCCTCAATAAACCAGATACACTTTTTATAGATCCCTAGCACGAATTTACATAAATTGGATTTGTATCAAATTACTCCTATGTACTTTACTTTTGAAAAAGATGATGCTTTAGAACTCAAAGGGTGGGTGTGGCAGATGTCTTGAGAAGGGATGTTTATGAATCTATCCCAGATGGGTACAGAGGAATCTGTAGCCATGCCGGATGGTAACCGAGGCTCAGTCTATATCTAGCAAAGTCTAACTGCTCTGCTCTCAGTCAAATAAGTACAAATTTTGAAAATGTGATTAGCTAGTAAAATGAAGGGCTTATTTAGTATTCTTGTTCTACTGTGCTTACCAATAGTCCAAAAACTGATAAAATCTGCCTTTGCTGCAACCAGGAGGCACTGAGCCAAATTTTCCTTTTGTAAATTCTAGGCTAGGCCGATGTCCCATTGATAATTCAACCATGACTTGGTTTTAAAATGAACAGAGCTACAAATGCAATCACTGCCCGGCATAAACATGATTACGCTGGTTGTGTAAACCTACCTACCTAGATTTATATTTAATTTGCTCAGTTTTGAAAAGGGTGATATCTAAGCTTAATGCTGATCAAAACAAATATTATATATTGATTGACTTTCCTATGCCTGTGAATATTAAGAAGCCCATATTATTTGAAACAGGAGTCCTTTATTTTCTCTGTGTTAATAGCAGCCAGTTGTAGCATGAACAAAGCCCATCAAAGCCTTCCATTGCCAGAAGCCACATTAAAACAATAGTGGGTCAAGTAGCAAGCAGTACCAAATTACACAAAGTGTTTTTGTCCATGACTTTTTTTCTTGAGCAGAGACCAGGAACACATGTGTAGGGTAGTACAGGTTAAAATATGTCTACATCCAAAGATGAAAACTGTTATTTCCGTCTGTTTATGGTATTTTCTTTTATAATTATATTAATTCATGAAATCAAAATGTGAACACCCAAATTTATGTCTATAACTATTTATTTGTAGTTGGTAGTGAATTTGGCATAATATTGATAATTGATAAAAAGCAAAAACTTATAAATATAGATATAATAAAAAATATAAGCTATTAATCAATGACAGTTACGTTATACTAGAAACATGTGCTTTATGAAATAACTATGATTGCTTTTTTTTTTACCCAATTCAAATGATTTAAATTTTTGCTATAAATTTATAATTTAGATTGATATAAGCAACTAACTTATTTGGTTTGGACATCTTTTGTCTTTGTTCAGAAGAAATGGAAGTTTGATACAACCAATTTAACTGCGCTTTTTCCCAGAAAGACAGAGCAAACCATTTTTCACCTACAGAATTCCAAGGAGTTTCTACTCACAGCTAACTCATCCTATGTAACTGCTCTCATCGACTTTGTAGCAGATGACAATGTGACTGTCTCAGGATTCTAATGATTCATGATGTGAACCAAATTTAGCTACAGTTCAGCTTTCACTGTACAGATGCTTTATTTTGAAATCATCAAAAACAAAAGTAAAATCTGTTGTCTTGACCTGAGCAGGCACAAATAATTTATAATGTTCAAAAATATAATTTTGATATTTGACATACATTTTATCTTCATTTACATTCAGGTTGTCCTAAAAATAAGATAGAAAACAATCTGCAAAAATTAGTTCTTTTATCTGTTTTGATGAAGTTTGGAAATAACAAAACTCATGAGAAAATTCAATCTTACAAGGTTTCTAGTTAGATATTTAATGAAAAGTAAGGGCTCCACATTCCTTATTACTTAACTCAAAATTCCTTTCCACAATTCCAAAGAGAAGAAAATAGAAAAGGAGGAAAGGAGAGAAAGAAGGCAGGAAGAGAGGAAAGAAAGGAGGGAGGGGGGAACAGACAGAGAGAGGGAGAGAGAAAACTGTAATCTTATTCATAAAGCCTAGCACAAATGAGTAAGCTACTTAGCACAGTACTTCTGTGAGTAAACACATGTGGTAGAAAAAAAGGAAGGGGTATTAATCAAAATTGAAGTCATTATAAAGAAGTTTACTTTCTTTGTCAGCATATATTTATAAAGTGCCCTCACTCTCAACGTATGAGACACTGTCCTACGTGCTGGTGAAACAGCAATGAACCACATAAATAAAATTTCTCTCATAACACAGCTACATCCTCATGGGAGAGGCAGATAATCAGCTATATAAACTAATACATACCTCAATGGCAAATAATAGTAAGAGCTAAGCGGAAAAATTGAGCAAGGTGTGAGGATAAAGAGATGTGGGTGGGGAGACTTTGGCGAATAGTTTGATCAGGGAATCTTTCTCTCAAAAAGTGAGCTATTTGCAGAGACCTGAGGGTTAAGGAAAGAGCCAGGAAAGGATCTGAGGGAAGATCACAGCAGGAAAAGGAAAGGAGAAAACCATGGTGGAGGCTGTCTCCCGACACATATCTGCTGATTCATGTGCCAGCCTTTTCTAGTCTTACTCTTGCACTAAATTTTTGTCAGCTTTTTGATGCTAACTTCTTACTAAAGAATAACTGTGTTTTCAGTGCATTGAAATCTATATCACATAAATGTGCCCACTTTTTGATAATATTTATTTAAGAGCTGGAAACAAAGCCCTGTTTTGGAGACAAAGAAGTCCATATCTTCATTTTACAGAAGCAGAAACTGAGTACCAGAAAGGCTACATGATCTCCCTCCTGTCACATAACTAACTGCTAATAGAAACAGGTGTGAGTGTAAATGTTACCCTTAGTCTAGCTGTCTTGCCTTATTGTTATTTGTGTATTCCTTCTACTAGACTCTGAGTTCCTTAGGAATAAAAACTACACATACAACCCCCATCGGAGTCTGGTAGGGTATAGCAGGATGCCTTACATATCACTGCTGATCAATAAATATTTCATAAATAAACAATCACTCTTCTATGTCAGTCATTTTCCAAAGCTTTCCATATTTCTTCAAATCCTATACAATCTCTCTGGTAAAATTGCTTTGTGTCTCCTAATGGAATTCTTCAATAAATTGGCAGGGATGTACTTCACTTACTATTCTATAAGTGCTGATAAGATTAAGCATGGTTCTTGTCAAATGGTTCATGATTCAAATTAGAAAGGAATACAGAATATATAGACACAGAGGAATCCAGTAACATGTTTATGTCATGCCTGGATTGCCCTGCTGAATTATTGTATAAGTAATTTCGATGGAAAGCATTTAAGAAAGAAACTTTATGTTTATCATAGAGACCTGCACACATTGTTGGCATGAAATAAATAATCAATATTGATAAGAGCCAAAATTCAGGCAATGTATTCTCATAAAATACGTTTGTCTCTTGATGGCACATATACTATGAATAAATGTTTTCTTATCTACAATATTAGGCTTCCTTTATTGTTACGCTTCTAAAACATATAAACCCAAATTAGGGCTACAAAGGGTATTTTCATTTGTTCTATGTAATTTGTCAATAACAACAAGGTACAAGGTTATACAGCGTGGGAATATATAACTAGAGTAGTTGACAGTGCTTAAAGAAAGTAAATTCTTCCTAAGTTTGTTCTTCCCTTGCATAAACACTATTAAAAAAATAAAGTCTTGCAGAAAGACAGCAATAAAAAAATGACCTGGTTTTCTGTGCCCAAGTTCCCAGTACTTTCAGAACATAAGTTAAATGTCTCAGCTTTTCCACCATGCAATTCAGAGAATGTGGTGGGAACAGAACACGAAGGCAACTCAGCTGGAAAATATCTTAGATGAAATATTTTTGTCGAGCACTTTTCTCATGTGAATTTGCCTCTGCTTTGGTATATACCAGTTGCCAGAGCATGGCATTCAGTTTACCTCATGTCTTGAGGATTTTTTTTTTTAATCAACAAACTGCTACATAAGCCAACAGGACAAAAGTGAAAACAAAGCACCCGGGTTTGTGTTTCATAGGAGCTCTATGTCTTACGAGGTCAATAGACAAGCGTCAAGCTTTAATACCCTCAAAGGTCCTTTCCTGCGATAAAATGGCAATAAGGAAAATTCCTTCAGGCTCTGTGCCTAGTTTGCTTTCTTCTCAAAATCAGATTCGTTATTACCCACAAGGATTCATCTGTACATTTGAAAGATAAATGTCAAGTTTGATCTTTTTTTATTCAAATTGAATAATAGCAATCTAAATATTAAAAGCATGTTTTCCCCAGATGTGCTGATGTCTCAATAGGTTCTTTTTTATATCAAGGGAAGCAAGGCACGAACAACTGCTTATCAGATTTACGGCTTGTAAAACTAATGTCCTGGACAAAACAGCAACTTATCCAGTAGGTGTCATTTGATCAAAAATATTTCACATACACACAAAAAAGGAGAACCATATGAATATGTGATAGCTAGAAAAACACTCTAAAAATTAACCCTTTAAATGATGAAACAAACTAACAACATGTTGACCCCATTAAGAGTTGACATTCCAGAGAGAGCACTGGTTCTCAATTGGTCTCAAATTTTATTGTTCTGGAATAGGACTAAGCTTCAAGATTTGTTTTTTAAATTCGACAGGTGATTCTAATGTGCAGTTAAAGTTGGGCATCAATGTGCTATATTAACAAAGAAAACTAAAATGCTGAATGAGATAAAACTCCAAACACCAAACTCCAATTATTCTGAAAACATAATTCTCAGAATACAGTAACTGACCAAAAAGAAAAAAAAAAAAAAAGGAGGGCCTTGAAAATGTAATCCTGATCATCCAAATGGTCATTTAACTTTATTTAACATTGATCCATAACCAACCATGTTTCTGTGGAGGTGAATCTTCCAAAGTACTGTCAGTCCCTTCCCACACCATCCAGCCCCACCATAAATCCCCTCCCACAGAATACTAAAATATGCTTTTCTTTCAGGCATTGCTGTTCTAGCTGGACTGAACCTGGCTCCAAAGTTTTCAGAAATCACACAGAACACAAAGGACATAATCATAACATGCTTATGTATTATATCAATGCTGATGCAGTCCTAGAATCCATTGCTAGGAGATTAGCCTACAACAAAAGAGAGCGAGAGAGACAGAGAGAGACCATCTCTGCTGAAAATGTATTGTCTCTTGCAATTAACTGAAGTACTAAAATGCTTTGTTTGTTCAAGAAGCCAGAATTTCACATTTAGTAACAGTAACCAAGACTCTAGGACATTCAGGAAAAGAATGAGTTCATTAAGATGCTGTTATCAGAGCCTCTCTTCTAATACCAGTGAAACTATAGTTTATGCAGTTGCAAAAAGAAGAGAAAAAATAAAGCAACCTAGATAAGTATTAAGTCATTTAAACCTCATTTGTGATTTTGTAAGCAATTCTACTTCAACTTAGAAAACACAACTGTTAAACTTGTTCCACAAAGAAATGTGAATACTGTCTCTTTGCTATAACTCCTAAAGAAGAACTGGTGTCAAAATGTACCTTCCAATACAGACAACTAAAATTAAATACAGAGGACATGCTGGGGTCATTAATTTTCAGTATTTGTTAATTTTTTGTAGTGTAAATATTTCCAATCATGGCAGAGTTCAAGCTACCAAAGCGATGTGAGCCAGGTAGCAAGAGTCCTCAAAATGTAACAGTGTACCCTGATAAATTAATACAAGGAGACTTCAGCATACCGCTGCCCATTAGCATTCAATTTATCTTACCTAGTCACTATAGTATATATGCTAAAAGCAAGATCTTATAGAAGAAATCATTATCTACTCAAAAATGCTTAAATATTTTGAGCTTACAGTTCATAGGGAGACATTACTTGAAGAAGAAACTCCCCAATCAAGACTTATACCCTTTATTTTATGCTGCCTGCACTATTTCTAGACCCTCATAGAAATCAACAAGGATTGACAAACTCATTCCCTTGCTCTTAAAAATTTAACTCAGTAGTTTTAATTTGGACATGCTTTTGTGGTATTTGCCAAATGTTGTCAGAATCCTAGTTCTTCGGGTCCAGGGATTGTGCAACCTTGGGGGAACAATTACAATGTTGAAGTACTCATTCACAGACCACTATTAATGAACCAGACACTCTCCAGCAAGCAGGAGCCAGGCTACTCTGATGGTGGAAAGTGCTAGAATGACATTTCAGAATTTTTCATTACCAGTTACACAAAGCAGAAGGATATTCTCTAACATAAATTAAAACTGACATCAACTGCATGGCTTTATAAAATTAGTGATATATCAATAACCAAATGTTCATTTATATAAGCTTTATGTGTTTACATAATAAAAGAAATCAGATTTTTTTTTATTGTACTTTAGGTTCTGGGGTACATCTGCAGATCATGCAGGATTGTTGCATAGGTACACACATGGCAATGTGTTTGCTGCCTCCATCCCCCTGTAACCTACATCTGGCATTTCTCCCCATGTTATCCCTCCCCAACCTCCCTACCCACCACACTGTCCCTCCCTTGGCCCACCCCAACAGACCCCAGTGTGTGATGCCCCCCTCTCTGTGTCCATGTGTTCTCATTGTTCTTCACCTGCCTATGAGTGAGAACATGCAGTGTTTGTTTTTCTGTTCTTGTGTCAGTTTGCTGAGAATGGTGGTTTCCAAATTCATCCATGTCCCTACAAAGGACACAAACTCTTCATTTTTTATGGCTGCATAGTATTCCATGGTATATATGTGCCACATATTTCTTGTCCAATCTATCATCAGTGGGCATTTGAGTTGGTTCCAGGTCTTTGCTATTGTAAACAGTGCCACTATGAACATACATGTGCATGTGTCTTTCTAATAGAATGATTTGTAATCTTTCAGGTATATACCCAGTAATTAGATTGCTGAGTCAAATTGAATTTCTATTTCTAGGTCCTTGAGGAAGTGCCACATTGTCTTCCCCAACGGTTGAACAAGTTTACACTCCCACCAACAGTGTAAAAGTGTTCCTATTTCTCCACATCCTCTCCAGCATCTGTTGTCTCCAGATTTTTTAGTGATCGCCATTCTAAGTGGTGTGAGATGGTATCTTAATGTGGCTTTGATTTGTATTTCTCTAATAATCAGTGATGATGAGCATTTTTCCATATGTTTGTTGGCCTCCTATATGTCTTCTTTTGAAAAGTGGCTGTTCATATACTTCTCCCACTTTTGGATGGGTTTGTTTGGTTTTTTCTTTCTTATAAATCTGTTTTCGTTCTTTGTAGATTCTGTATATTAGCCCTTTGTCAGGTGGGGAGATTGCAAAAATTTTTTCCCATTCTGTTTGTTGCTGGTTCACTCTCATGATTGTTTCTTTTGCTGTACAAAAGCTCTGGAGTTTAATTAGATCCCATTTGTCTATTTTGGCTTTTGTTGCCAATGCTTTTGGTGTTTAGTTATGAAGTCCTTGCCTATGCCTATGTCCTGAATGGTTTTGCCTAGGTTTTCTTCTAGGGTTTATATGAGGTGAGGCCTTACATTTAAGTCTTTAATTCATCTGCAGTTAATTTTGGTGTAAGGTGTCAGGAAGGGGTCCAGTTTCTGCTTTCTGTACACTGCTAGCCTGTTTTCCTAACACGGTTTATTAAACATGGAATCCTTTTCCCATTGCTTGCTTTTGTGACGTTTGTCAAAAATCAGATGGTTGTAGATGTGTGGCATTGCCTCCAAGGCATCTGTTCTGTTCCATTGGTCTATATTTCTGTTTTGGTACCAGTACCATGCTGTTTTGATAATTGCAGTTTTGTAGTATAGTTTGAAATCAGGTAGCGTGATGCCTCCAGCTTTGTTCTTTTTGCTTAGGATTGTCTTGGCTATGCAGGCTCTTTTTTGATTCCATATGAAGTTTAAGGTGTTTTTTTCCAGTTCTGTGAAGAAGGTCATCGGTAGCTTGATGAGGATAGCATTCAATCTATAAATTACTTTGGGCAGTATGGCCATTTTCGCCATGTTGATTCTTCCCAACCATGAGCATGGAATGTTTCTCCATCTGTTTGTGTCCTCTCTTATTTCCTTGAGCAGTGGTTTGTAGTTCTCCTTGAAGAGGTCCTTTACATCCTTGTTAGTTGTATTTCTATGTATTTTATTCCTTTTGTAGCAATTGTGAATGGGATTTTGCTCATGATTTGGCTCTCTGTTAGTCTGTTATTGGTGTATAGAAATGCTGGTGATTTCTGCACATTGATTTTGTATCCTGAGACTTTGCTGAAGTTGCTTATCAGTTTAAAGAGATTTTGGGCTGAGATGATATGGTCTTCTAAATACACAATCATGTCGTCTGCAAATAGAGACAATTTGACTTCCTCTTTTCCTAATTGAATACCCATTATTTCTATTTCTTACCTAATTGCTCTGGCTAGAACTTCCAATACTATATTGAATAGGAGTGGTGACAGAGGGCATCCTTGTCTAGTGCCGGATTCCAAAGGGAATGCTTCCAGTTTTTGCCCATTCAGTATAATATTGGCTGTAGGTTTGTGATAAATAACTGTTATTGTTTTTAGATATGTTCGTTTGATACCTAGTTTATAGATAGTTTTTAGCATAAAGGGCTGTTGAATTTTGTAGAAGGCTTTCTCTGCATTTATTGAGATAATCATGTGGTTTTTGTCTTTGGTTCTGTTTATGTGATGGATTACATTTATGGACTTGCATAAGTTGAACCAGCCTTGCATCCACAGCATGAAGCCTACTTGATCGTGATGGATAAGCTTTTTGATGTGCTGTTGCAATCGGTTTGCCAGTATTTTATTGAAGATTTTTGCATCTATGTTTATCATGCTTATAGGTCTTTTCACATAATCCCATATTTCTTAGAGGTTTTGTTCATTTCTTTTCACTCTTTTTTTCCATTCTTGCCTTCTTATTTCATTTCATTGAGTTGATCTTCAATCTCTGATATCCTTTCTTGCATGTGGTCTATTTGGCTATTGAATCTTTTGTATGCTTTGCGAAGTTCTGATGCTGTATTTTTCAGTTCCATCAAGTCGTTTATATTCTTCTCTAAGCTGTTTATTCTAGCTAGCATTTCATCTAACCTTTTTTCTAGTTTCTTAGTTTCTTTGCATTGGGTTAGCACATGTTCTTTTAAGCTCTGAGAAATTTGTTATTACTCACCTTCTGAAGCCTATTTCTGTCAATTCATCAGATTCATTCTCCATCCATCTTTGATCCCTAGCTGGTAAGGAGTTGTGATCCTTTTGAGGAAGAGAGGTGTTCTGGTGTTTGGTGTTTTCATCCTTTTTGCACTGGTTTCTTCCCATCTTAGTGTTTTTATCTACCTGTGATCTTTGTAGGTGGGGTCTCTGAGTGGATATCCTTTTTCTTAATGACAAAGTTATTTCTTTCTGTTTCTTAGTTTTCCTTCTAATAGACAGGACCCTCTGCTATAGGACTGCTGGAGGTCCACGCCAAACCCTGCTCTCCTGGGGATCACCTGCAGGGCCTGCAGAACAGTAAGGGTTGCTGCCAGTTTCTTCTTCTGTTATCTTCCTCCCAGAAGGGTACCTACCAGAGGTCAGCCTGAGCTCTTCTTTATGAGGTATCTCTTTGGGGTGTCTCAGGGGTCAGGGTGTTGCTTGAGGAGACAGTCTGTCCCTTATGAGAGCTCAAGTGCTGTGCTAGGAGCTCCATTGTTCCATGCAGATATCCTGGGCAGATACTTTTAAGTCTGCTACAGCAGAACTCATAACTGCCTCTTTTCCCAGGTGCTCTGTCCTAGGAAGGTTGGCTTTATTTTTAAGTTGGTGTCATGCTGCTGCCTTTTATCATAGATGCCCTGCCCCGCACAGAATAGTCTAGTCACAGTCTTCCAGCAGAGGTGTTGCTGAGCTGCCGCAGGCTCTGCGCAGCTGCTGTATGAACTGCCTCGGTAGTGGTGGTTGCCCTTCCCCCCACTGAGCTCGACCATCTTGGGTCCAGATGTGCTTGCTGGGAAATTCTCAGTCCAGAAAGTTTCAGGTTGCTTGTTTTGTATGGGTGGTACCCGCCGAGCCAGATCGCCTGGCTCCCCATCTCTGCCCCTTCTCTTTCTGTTGAATGGGTGTCTCTGTCTCTCAGGCATTCCAGGCACCAGTTCAAATGGCCACCCATTGTGTGCGTTTTTGTGCACCAAGCCAGCAACAGGTGAAACCGCCATGCTGAAAACTCGTGGTTTTTCGGCCCAGGAATCTCCTGATCTGTGGGCAGTGAAAATTTCTTTGGAAATGCAGTGGGCACTCACCCTCTGCATTGTTCTTGGTGGGAACTGCACTCCGGAGCTGTTCCTATTTGGCCATCTTGGATCCTCCCCGCCTCAAGGAATCAAATTTTTAACAAATTCTTTTTTAAAGTTAGGGGAAAACTTCCATTATTTTGGATCTTATGTAAGGTCAGCCCATTTTCAGTGAGTAATAGAAAAATGACAGAGGAGACAGGAGAAGAATATTTAACGTTTAGTAGTTTGTATTTAGTTGTAATTAGTCAGTCTATTCAGTTATTTTCCCACAAGTCCTTCTGAGTCTCCTCAGGAAAGGGATGAGCAATAAAAGGCAAAAAGAGATGGAGGTTTTCACCAGGTTTTTAGATAACTTCTTGGTTATTTGTACCTTACCAAATACCCCTAGTCATAGATAGTTGGAGGGCATCAGTCACCTAATAAAAGACAAAAGAGGTATTGAGGGAAGAAACTACCATTCAACTATACCAAAAACAGAGACAAATTTAGTAAAAGTTCACATAGTATAAATGCACTCTCTCAAACAAAGCAAAGACTTGATCTTGTATTGGGTTCAGGGAATGCATGGAGTTCAAGGATTTGCTGATGTTTGTAAATGGAACTGTATTGGTATTGACTTTCAGTGTGGAGTTTAGCAGCTGGTTAACTTTCAGAAGCATGAGTACCAGAGCGAGACTGCTGCTGGTTGTCTGGAAAGGGTTAAAAACTAGTTTTTTGGTTACTTGTCTACAACCTGAGACTAAGACCAAAGAACAGTCATTCTTGTACTTCCTTTCATTAACTTGGAAAATAGGAACATTTTAGTCTTAGAAAAAAGTAAGGAAAGTGATTTTTACAGTTAAGTATAGAATTTCTTACAAATTATACTAGTATATTTTATTGGAAAATATGTGTAGTCTTAAAAAATTAAAATTTTTTATTTTATTAATAAACACTAAATGTTATTTACTAATATGTTAATAATACATTATGTTTTTATAATTAATCATCAAATCTCTAATAACTCCAATATAAGTGATTAGATTTAGGCTTTTAAAAATAAATCCTATGGTATATATTTGAGGTTGATGAGGAAGTATGCCTAATGTGAACAACCAAAGTTAAAATGTAAAAATGTGGGCTACTGCATGGAATCATTTCAGGGGTTTTTATACCACTTTTATCTACCTTTGCAAATAGAAATTTGGGGATCAGATAGACCTGTCCAAAATCCAACTCTATTATTTACTAGATGTGTGACAATATTTCTTCATTAATAAAGATAATAATAATTTTCAAGGCTTGAGAAGCAATACATAGAATAAATTTCTCCCTTCATATACAGGACATTGCTAAAATTATAAACAGAAATAAAATGTAAGACTATTAAATTATAATGTTCTATATCTAGGGCTGTTGCTAAATAATAATGATGATTATGTTGATTATAAAGATTTTAAAAATTTTTAAATCTCTAGTTATGACTTGCAATATATTTCTATTATTTTTATATAGGGTTTTTATTTTCTTCACAATTGACATCACAGGCTGAGACAGAGGTTTTACTACTTTCAGCTAAGGCTGGCAGCAAATGAACCATCTGCCTTCAGGAATGAAATCCGCTCTATGACTTCTCTTTCTTCCTCTCTTTTTACTTTTCTTTTTCTCTTACTTGATAGTTGCTCATTTCTTAGACTTCCAGGACCAAACATGTAGCAAGAAAAAGAAGAGGTAAAAGAGATGGGAAAGTTCTTCCATGTATGAACTGTCATGAAAGGGTCCCATGATCTTTAGGCCCAGAAGAAAATTAAAGAGGCTTGTCTTTTCATAGGTGCTTTTATAAATTCTATGGGGACTTTCATGCTGGGCACCTCCAACTGCAGTTCCCTTAACCAAAGCAGTGCCTACCTATGGCTGGCCCTAATGCTTATGTGCTCCTGACCTCTGTGGTATACCTCTTAGTCACTTACTGTGGGATTCTAAGATAGAACTGCTTCTTTTGCAGGATGCCATCTTTAAATGCCTCCAAGCTAACATTCCCACTGAATTTTTCCCATGACTTCAATCTATGCATCTTTAGCCCCATAAAATAGGCACATATAGAAAATTTCCAGATGCAGATTTTTTATTTTAAAGGCTGCTTTAACTTACTTATATGTGATTCAGATATCAGTACACTCTGTTTCCAATCATAATAAACATATATGCAAAACTTGAGGTAAAGACACCTCTCCAACAATTCCCATATTTCCCACCCAGGTGGGTATCCACAGCACTCAGCATTCTCTCCAAAATATCTCCTCAAAAAGGCCCCTTTCTCCCCACTTTCTTGGTCCTGAACATAGGTTTAAGAGTCATTTCTTTGGTTCTCAGATGAGAGATTAGTCTCACAATTTATTCTTGAGTGTAGCCTCCAATGTCTTCACACCTCAGCCAAAATTGAGAGAAGCCCTGTTTGACTCTCTGAAATACATATTAATATGCAATGACCTCAGACAGAATATCATCTCTGTTGTGGATTGTACACTGTATTGATCATAAAGTGGTAATTTCTCCAAAATATTCATTTTCTTTATGTCAACTCATCTGCCTCTTTTCAGTTCCTATTTTTTTAGTGACATAATTTCTTTACTTTTTTCATCACTATAATCTTATTAAAATTCTTCCAAGTACTTATATTTTGTTTTAATTTTCATCTCAAAAAAATTTTCAGCTCAAGAATCACTCTTGGCTTTCTCACTCTTTTCATCTTTCTCTTTTTACCTAGGTAATTTTGTTCAGTACGATTTCTCACCTACACCCATTTTGAGTCAGAATGAGTGAAAAGAAGATGCTGTTTTCTGTGTCTCTAATTTCAGATAAATTGCTAGTCTCATTGCAAGTAGTAATCTTTACTTATCCAGTTGTCTTTCACAAATAGAGCAAAGCAGAATCTGCTTCTAAGTTAAACAAAAAGCAGAAATCATAATGTCAAATTATAATTGGCATATCCCAGACATAATCAATATTGCCTTTTGCAAGTTCCTCCCACAGCTAAAGCAAACCCTGGTTAATGCTGGCCAAATCTTGACTAATTTGGCTTCAAGTTATTACCATACTTAATATCTCTGAATCAACACTGATGACTAAGATAAAGTGAACTACAAGAAATGATCAGTCTTCAATGTGAAAACTTTTTCACTTTGTGCCAACTATTACTGGTGCACCTGTTTTATGTTCAGAGTGGGAAGGGAATCAAAAAAGACGTGGCCAATTTTGAAAAAGACGCAATGTTTTCGATGTCTCAAAATAGCTCACATACATAGCATTGCTTCCACTGCTTATTCGAACTATAAGTCTGATTGAGCATATGTATAATGCAAGGGTGCAAATAAAATTACCTACATTACTCCCACCTTCCTCTCTCAGATTCCAGTTTCCTGTATAAGAATTGGTAGTGCATCACGTAGAGGTAGAAAGACATCAGCAGTTCAGGGAACTTTCATGGGATGCACACAAAGAAGTAATATGAGAGGAGTTTGAGAATTTCTGATACTGCATTTGCAAGGGGCTCTAGAAATATTCTGGTTCAGCCCCTGTTTTTCAGATGAAGCCCTCCGCTCTACATTCATGTAGATTGCACTGGATAAGCCAACATCATAGTACAATAAAACCTCTGTCATCTGAATTCCAGGAAATTAAGAAGAAATAAACTTTATGTTAACTAGAGTCGGATGGTTCCAAAATTGTGGTCCTAGAACCATAAGAGGGCTCAGAAATTGGTGATAAGAAGGCATTTTAAAGGATTATTAATGTTAACAAACCAGTATCACTTGCCTGAGGAGCCCACACTGGGAAAGTGGAAATATAGAGAGGCATGCTCTGCATTCATTCTTTCTACCAATTTTGTGAAAGCTTGTGATCCTCCTAAGGCTCAGGACAAAATGTAGGCTTAGATGTGTGGGTGAAGACAGAGACTCACATCTCGGCAGATCATGTATAGACTGTGAGTTACAAGAGTCTGACCAAGGATTAACCATTAAGGGATGGGCATGCTGCAATGAGACCATGGTTGATTCAAAACTGAGGAGAAATCCTCCAGGGGAAAAGTATTCAGGGTTTTAGTAT
This sequence comes from Cebus imitator, assembly GCF_001604975.1. Lineage (NCBI taxonomy): Eukaryota > Metazoa > Chordata > Mammalia > Primates > Cebidae > Cebus > Cebus imitator. The sequence goes on from NW_016107331.1 coordinate 10,808,178, forward strand.
ATCCAAGAAATATAAGATAGAAAGTGACTAGAAATCCAGAAGGTAAGGATGCATATCTAAAGAATATTCTAAACATTCTCTAGCAGAATAGTAGAGAATATAATGATGTAATAATTCTTTGGAGGGTGAATGTACATTATATTATATGGGTATTATTCTGTTGATTGAAATTGTCATCTTACTTAATCTCCAAGGGTAACTTTTTTTAATGGATAAGATATCATTTTAAATCATACATCAACATTTTCTAAAACTATTAGGTCACATTTTTGGGGGGAGTCAATTGATCAATAATCTCAATTCCAAATCAGCTCAATGCAATTTAATGCAAAAACAATTTTTAACAATTTGTTACAAGGCAATCAGAATACAATGATGAACAAAATACAGGACCTGTCCTCATAGAACTTACAGTATGACAGTGAAAACCTCCACTGAGCATCTAAAAACGTGGTGAACACTGGGAAATGAATGTTATGAAAATCTCCTACAAGGGGATTCAATCTAGTCTGTGAAATCAGGAAATGTTTCCTTGGTAAATTATATATCAACTATGATTTGAAAAGTTAGTAGAAGTTAGCCAGGTAGAAATTTGAAAATATGGGTAGTATTTTTGGCTATCACCCTGCCTTGTGATCAACTGACATTCACAGGAATGAATTCACCAACCAACACATTGAATTGTGGGAAATAACATTATTTTTGTTTAAGCCATTCAGTTTTGGGATATTTCATTGTTTAGCTTTCACATGGCCTAGGCAAGGTGCTGATATGCTGAAAATATTACTCCGATCAACCTGAGACACAACTGGTATTAGAGCCTGATTTTTTTATGCTTTCACAGAATAAAACTGTGAGTTCCCAGGACTGAATCAGGCACTTAATTACTTTGTTGCCACAATGATGAAGGGTACTATGAGCATTTAGTGGATTGGACCCAGAAATGTTAGATACCTTGCACTGCAATAAATTATTCCGTATTCCTCTTGACTTGAGAATATCATGCTAGATGTTCATTAGGTAAGGAACTGGAGACTACTGCTTAAGTCTCTTTTACATATAAACACAAACTATACTTTATGCTGTTTCGATATCCATAATATTCCAGGAATGCAAGTACTGTAGAAAGTAACAGAAAATTGTATTCTATTTTGCTTGAAAGTTTGCCCAAAGTTGTTCGTTGTTCTGGAAAACCACATCCCTGACAGCAACACCAGTCATCGTACTCGAGCTCTGGTGTAAAACACCTGAATCAGTTTGCAGTTGTGCCATCAAATCCATAGAAATTCTTCAAATAGGGACATGCATCTGACTGTCTCACTATGCAAGATATGAACATAGTGAAACAATGTTTGCCAAAACATTCACATATGGAAATATATATCATTTTAATATTCATTTTTCATTTAGTTCTCTTTTACGTAACAGTGGTAGCATTACTGATTTTATGTTATCTATAAGTTTATTTCTGGAAAGTGGAGGCAACATTACCAAATATATATTAGAAAATGAAAACTTTGGCTCTGAGAAGATTGAGCCACACCTCTGAAGGAAAAAATTATATACAGGGTAAGCCATCAAATTCTTATGAGCATTTTAAAGTGTTTTTTTTTTAAAGATATTATCTTGGAGGTCACAATCCAAGATGACTGAATAGGAACAGCTCTGGAGTGCAGTTGCCAGCGAGAGCAGCACAGAGGGTGAGTGCTTACCGCATTTCCATACAAATTTTCAGTGCCTACAGACCAGGAGATTCGTGGTTTCATCCAGTGCCTTATCAGTGCACAGAAACTCACACAAATATGGGCAGCCATCTCGACTGTTGCCTGGAATGCCTGGGAGACAGAGCTGCCCATTCAACTGAAAGGAGGAGACTAAGACAGGGAGCCAGGAGATCTGTCTTGGTGGGTGCCACCCCCACAAAACAAGCAATCTGAAACACTCAGGACTGAGAGTTTTGCAGCAGCACAGCTGGACCCAGGACCATCCATCTCAGTTGGGAGAAGGTTGTCCCCCACTACCAAGGCAGTCCGCAACTAAAAGGCAGTTCACAAGCAGCTGGGCAGAGCCTGCAGCAGCTCAGCAACACGTCTGCTGGCAGACTGTGACTAGACTACTTCATGCAGGGCAGGGCATCTGTAAAAAAAGGCAGCAGCACAATAGGGACTTATAAATAAAGCCAGCCTTCTTAGGACAGAGCACCTGGAAAAAGAGGCAGTTATGAGTTCAGCTGCAGCAGACTTAAAGATACGTGCCCAGCAGCTCTGTACGGAACAGTGGAGCTCCCAGCACAGCACTTGAGCTCCTATAAGGGACAGACTGTCTCCTCAAGCAGTTCCCCGACCTCCATATAACCAAAGAGACACCTCATAAAGGGGAGATCAGGCCGACATCTGGTGGGTACCTTTCTGGGACAAGGATAGCAGAGGAAGAAACCTGTGACAACCTGTGCTGTTCTGCAGCCCCCACGGGTAATCCACAGGCAAGCAGGGTCTGGAATGGACCTCCAGCAGTCCTGCAGCAGAGGATCCTGACTGTTAGAAGGAAAACGAAGAAGCAGAAATAAATAGCTTCAACATCAACAAAAAAGATGTCCACTCAGAGACCCCATCCAAAAGTCACCAAGTACAAAGACCACAGGTAGATAAAACAACTAAGATGGGAACAAACCAGTACAAAAAGGAAGAAAACACCAAAAACCAGAACACCTCTCCTCCTCCAAGGGATCACAACTACTCACCAGCTACGGATCAAAGATGTATGGAGAATGAACCAGATGAATTGACAGAAACAGGCTTCAGAAGGTGGGTAATAACAAACTTCTCTGAGCTACAAGAACATGTTCTAACCCAATGCAAAGAAACCTAAGAACCTAGAAAAAAGGTTAGATGATATACTAACTAGAATGAACAGCTTAGAGAAGAATATAAATGACTTGATGGAGCTGAAAAACACAACACGAGAACTTCGTGAAGCATACACAAGTTTCAGCAGCCAAATCAACCATGCAGAAGAAAGGGTATCAGAGATCGAAGATCAACTCAATGAAATAAAATGAGAAGGCAAGAATAGAGAAAAAAGAGTGAAAAGGACCGAACAAAGCCTCCAAGAAATACGGGACTATGTGAAAAGACCTAATCTATCTTTCATAGGTGTACCTGAATGTGACGGAGAGAATGAATACAAGCTGGAAAACAGTCTTCAGGATGTTATCGAGGAGAACTTCCCCAACCCAGCAAAACAGGCCAACACTCAAGTCCAGGAAATACAGAGAACACCACAGAGATATTCCTCAAGAAGAGCAACCCCAAGGCACATAATCATCAGATTCACCAGGGTTGAAATGAAGGAAAAAATGCTAAGGGCAGCAAGAGAGAAAGGTCAGGTCAACCACAAAGGGAAGCCCATTAGACTCACAGCAGACCTCTCAGCAGAAACTACAAGACAGAAGAGAATGGGGGCCAATATTCAACATCCTTAAAGAAAATAACTTTAAATGTAGAATTTCATATCCAGCCAAACTAAGCTTAATAAGCAAAGGAGAAAGAAAATCCTTTATGGACAAGCAATTGCTGAGAGATTTTGTCACTACCAGGCCTGCCTTACAAGAGCTCCTGAAAGAAGCACTAAACAAGGAAAGGAACAAGCAGTAACAGCCACTCAAAAAACATACCAAATGGTAAAGACCATCAACACAATAAAGAAAATGTGTCAATTAACAGGCAAAACATCCAGCCAGCATGAAAATGACAGGATCAAATTCACACATAACAATATTAACCTTAAATGTAAATGGACCAAATGCCCCAATCAAAAGACACAGACTGGCAAATTGGATAAAAAGTCAAAACCCATCAGTGTGCTTTATTCAGGAAACCCATCTCACATGCAAGGATACACACAGGCTCAAAGTAAAGGAATAAAGGAAGATTTATCAAGCAAATGGAGAGCAAAAAAAGCAGGAGTTGCAATCCTAGTCTCTGATAAAATGAACCTTAAACCAACAAAGATCAAAAGAGACAAAGGAGGGCATAATGGTAAAAGGATCAATGCATCAAGAAGGGCTAACAATCCTAAATAACTATACACCCAACACAGGAGCACCCAGGTTCATAAAGGAAGTTCTTAACGACCTACAAAAAGACTTAGACTCCCACACAATGATAGTGGGAGACTTTAACACTCCACTGTCAATATTAGACTGATCAATGAAACGGAAAATTAACAAGGATATCCAGGACTTGAACTCAGATCTGGACCAAGCAGACCTAATAGATGGCTACAGAACTCTCCACCCCAAATCCACGGAATATACATTCTTCTCAGCACCTCATGGCACCTACTTTAAAATTGGCCACATAATTGGAAGTAAATCAGTCCTAAGCAAATGCAAAAGAATGGAAGTCACAACAAACAATCTCTCAGACCACACTGCAATCAAATTAGAACTCAGAATTCAGAAACTAACTCAGAACCGCACAACCTCATGGAAACTGAACAACTGGCTCCTGAATGTCAAGTGAATAAACAGTTAAATGAAGGCAGAAATAAAGATGTTCTTTGAAACCAACGACAATGAAGACACAACATACCAGAATCTCTGGGAAACATTTAAAGCAGTGTCTACAGAGAAATTTATAGCAATAAATGCCCACATGAGAAACGAGGAAAGATCTAAAATCAACATCCTATCATCAAAATTGAAAGAGCTAGAGGAGCAATATCAAAAAAACTCAAAAGCTAGCAGAAGACAAGAAATAACTAAGATCAGAGCAGAACTGAAGGAGATACAGACACAAAAAAAATCTTCAAAAAATCAATCAATCCAATAGCTGGTTTTTTGGAAAGATCAACAAAATAGACAGACCACTAGCCAGATTAATAAAAAAGAAAAGGGAGAAGAATCAAATAGATGCAATAAAAAATGATAAAGGGGATATCACCATTGACTCCACAAAAATACAAATTACAGTCAGAGACTACTACAAACAACTCTATGCACATAAACCAGTAAACCTAGAAGAAATGGAGAAATTCCTCGACACTTGCACCCTCCCAAGGCTAAACCCAGGAAGAAGTTGAAACCTTGAACAGACCAATAAGAAGGGCTGAAGTTGAGGCAGCAATTAATAGCCTACCAACCAAAAAAAGTCCAGGTCCAGACGGTTTCACAGATGAATTCTATCAAACGTACAAAGGAGGAGCTGGTACCATTCCATCTGAAACTATTCCAAACAATATAAAAAGAGGGAATCCTTCCCAAATCATTTATGAGACCAATAGCATCCTGATACCAAAACCTGGCAGAGACTGAACAAAAAAAAGAAAACTTCAGGCCAATATCCATGATGAATATAGATGCAAAAATCTTTGATAAAATACTGGCAAACCGATTACAACAGCAAATCAAAGAGCTTATCCATCGTGATCAAGTAGGCTTCACTCTGGGGATGCAAGGCTGGCTTGACATATACATGTCCATAAATGTAATCCACTACATAAACAGAACCAAAGACAAAAACCACATGATTATCTCAATAGATGCAGAGAAGGCCTTCGATAAAATTCAGCAGCCCTTTATGCTAAAAACTATCTATAAACTAGGTATCAAAGGAACATATCTCTAAATAATAATAGCTGTTTATGACAAACCTACAGCCAATATCATACTGAATGGGCAAAAACTGGAAGCATTCCCTTTGGAATCTGGCACTAGACAAGGATGCCCTCTGTCACCACTCCTATTTAATATAGTACTGGAATTTCTAGCCAGAGCAATTAGGCAAGAAAAAAAAAATAAAGGGTATTCAAATAGGTAAAGAGGAAGTCAAATTGTATCTATTTGCAGATGACATGATTGTATATTTAGAAGACCCTGTCATTTCAGCCCAAAATCTCTTTAAACCGGTAAGCAACTTCAGCAAAGTCTCAGGATACAAAATCAATGTGCAGAAATCACCAGCATTTCTATATACCAATTACAGACTAACAGAGAGCCAGATTATGAGTGAACTCCCATTCACAATTGCTACAAAGAGAATAAAATACCTAGGAATACAACTAATAAAGGACGTAAAAGACCTCTTCAAGGAGAACTACAAACCAATGCTCAAGGAAATAAGAGAGGACACAAATAAATGGAGAAACATTCCATGCTCATGGTTAGGAAGAATGAATATCGTGAAAATGGCTGAACTGCCTAAAGTAATCTATAGATTCAATGCTATCCCTATCAAGCCACCAATGACTTTCTTCACAGAACTGGAAAAAAACACCTTAAACTTCATATGGAATCAAAAGAGAGCCTGCATAGCTAAGACAATCCTAAGCAAAAAGAACAAAGCTGGAGGCATCACGCTACCTGATTTCAAACTATACTACAAAACTGCAATTATCAAAACAGCATGGTACTGGTACCAAAACAGAAATATAGACCAATGGTACAGAACAGATGCCTTGGAGGCAATGCCACACATCTACAACCATCTGATTTTTGCCAAACGTCACAAAAGCAAGCAATGGAGAAAGGATTCCATGTTTAATAAACCGTGTTAGGAAAACAGGCTAGCAGTGTACAGAAAGCAGAAACTGGACCCCTTCCTGACACCTTACACCAAAATTAACTGCAGATGAATTAAAGACTTAAATGTAAGGCCTCACCCCATAAAAACCCTAGATGAAAACCTAGGCAAAACCATTCAGGACATAGCCATAGGCAAGGACTTCATAACTAAACACCAAAAGCATTGGCAAAAAAAGCCAAAATAGACAAATGGGATCTAATTAAACTCCAGAGCTTTTGTACAGCAAAAGAAACAATCATGAGAGTGAACCAGCAACAAACAGAACGGGAAAAAATTTTTACAATCTATCCATCTGACAAAGGGCTAATATCCAGAATCTGCAAAAAACTAAAACAGGTTTACAAGAAAAAAAAACCCCATCCAAAAGTGGGCAAAGGATATGAATAGACACTTTTCAAAAGAAGACAGATATGAAGCCAGAAAAATATGGAAAAATGTTCATCATCACTGATTATTAGAGAAACGCAAATCAAAACCACATTAAGATCCCACCTCAAGCCAGTTAGAATAGCAGTCGTTAAAAAATCTGGAGACAACAGATGCTGGAAAGGATGTGGAGAAATAGGAACACTTTTACACTATTGGTGGGAGTGTAAATTAGTTCAACCATTGTGGAAGACAGTGTGGAGCTTCCTCAAGGACCTAGAAATAGAAATGCCATTTGACCCAGCAATCCTATTACTGGGTATATACCCAACGGGTTATAAATCATTCCATTATAAAGACACATGCACATGTATGTTCATTGCAGCACTGTTTATAATAGCAAAGACTTAGAACCCACCCAAATGCCCATTGACGATAGACTGGACAAGGAATATGTGGCACGGCACATATGGAATACTATGGAATACTACATATGGAATACTACATATGGAATACTATGTAGCCATAAGAAACAATGAGTCTGTGTCCCTTATAGGGACATGGATGAATCTGGAAACCATCATTCTCAGCAAACTGACACAAGAACAGAAAATCAAACACCACATGTTCTCACTCATAGGCAGGTGATGAACAATGAGAACACATGGACACAGGGAGGGGAGCATCACACACTGGGGTCTGTTATGGGGGCCAAGGGAGGGACAGCACTGTGGGTGGGGAGGTTGGGGAGGGATAACATGGGGAGAAATGCCAGATGTAGGTTACAGGGGGATGGAGTCAGCAAACCACATTGCCATCTGTGTACCTATGCAACAATCCTGCATGATCTGCTCATGTGCCCTAGAACCTAAAGTACAA
>NW_016107331.1:10816018-10855701 GCF_001604975.1 Cebus imitator
TTTGCATTCAATTTAATGCTTCCTCATATTTAGACAATTCCATTTGGTTTCAGATATGGGTTAAAATACGTGATGTTTATGGTCAGTATTAATGTATGTACATGTCTTATAGGTCGTGTAAGCTCTTCAATAGTTCATCCTTTTTATTCCCTTCCCCAAAGCAAGAATCATTTGTACGAGTGCTCTTTGGGCACTAGTGAAGTTCAATATTTTTCAGCCAGGGTTTCAGCCAGTTGTTCTATAGAACATCAAAATTGTCTTTTTTGAAAAACTCAAGCATGAATCAGCAACAGAACTGTACTCTGCCCACACAGGTTCTCTGATTTAACTTTTCTTGTTTTTCTTTATGTTTTTCATCTTTACTCACTGCTTTAGCTGCTGGTTATCCCCATAAAATTCCAAGTGCTACATTTCCTCTATCCTGAATTTTCCACTTTTACACTTTCTATTTTGCCTTCAACATTGCCACCTGAGCTTTCCAACCTTCTCTCTTGGTCACTAAATCTCAACTCAAGGAGCCTGTAAATCATGCACCTATTTTCTGATTTTTTGCCTCTTCCTACAAAAACACCTGTAAATAGCCCACATAGATTTATGTTGAATTTTATTATGTCAGATTCTTCCAGAAAAAAAAAAATGCTTTTGTATAACCTTGAATTTTTGCATGATTTGGCAAGGTATTTACCTTCTTTTTGGCTTACTATACTAATATGTATATTGAGGTTAATTTAAAAATTAACTTCACAGAGTTGTGACCATTAAATGAACTAACATAGGGTAAGCACTTAAAAGAGTGTTTATACACAGTAAGCACTATATATTATTATTATATACAATTTTAGTAGTTATATTTTACTGTATTTTTTAAGTGCAATATTTTTAACTATACTTAGCAAAACACACTAATTCCCACTTAATTAGAAAATGTGCTGATTATACAAATATAAATATACACTATAAAATTCTAGAGTGCCCCAGGAGACACAAAGAATCTGGCCTATTTCCAAATGGAATCTGCTTCAACACAGCAGCCTTGCTGAGGCAGTCAATAGCAGATACTAAGTATTAGACTAAGTAGACTCTGTGCTGGCTTCATTGGCCCCCTGGAGTTGTAGCTCAACTAAAGTGGAGTGAACCCTCCAATTTGGTGGCATCATCTGAAATTCACTCCAGATTACAGGATGTGAAAAGCCATTCACTGCACTTTCTAGAAATTTCTATCTCATGGGAAAATGATTCATTATCTATGCAGATATTCTGTGCATGCCATATTATTGTCAACTTTAAAGTCCAGAGAAGGAGAGAAATCACTTTAAGGTCTTATCTGCATGAAAATTAACCAGAACACTTCACTTTTTTCCCTATCTCTCAAATCTGTGTTTTAAATAGACAAGGGAGTGGTGAGGAGACAGACAATGCACTGAATTTATTGACTGTTCACAATAAACTGAACAGTCATGAACCTCATTTTACTAAGCCACTGGCACGCTTCCTTATTAATTGCCCAACCAACATCTCTTCCTTGAATGATAAGCTCATCCACTTTTGCAAATGTTTAAAATAGAATTCTCACTGTATGACTGAGGGCCTTCCATCACATATAACACTTCATTCTGAGATTCTCAGAAAAGGAGGAGGTATGTCCCAAGCCCAGTTAAGACCTGCCGTGAGCATGGGCACAGAGTGTGGAATGAAAGACATTGGAGACTCAGAAGGGTGAGGGGGGCAGGAGAGAGTGGTGTTGAGAAATTACTTAATGAGTACAATGTACATTATTTGGGTGATGGATACACAAAAAGCCCAGAAGTCGCCATTACACAAGATATTCATGGATCAAATTTGCATTTGTACCCCTTACATTTATATAAATTATATATATATATATATATATATATATATATATATATATATATATGGTATAAGAAGGGAACATGAACTCTGCAAAAGCAAAAGGACATACATCACCAGGAGAGTTGATTTAAGAAAGTGCTGGATCTCATGTTCCCAGCAGCATGGGCACTGGGAGAAATTTGATCTTCAGCAGGGGCAGAGGATGAGAGGCGGAGATATAGATTATAACAATGGGAGCCACACAATGTCATGGCTTTGGATGGCTGTCAGATAGGAGGAAGATGCTTTCTTGAGCTTTTGGAAAGGGAAGTCAGGCTTAAGCAGTAGAACAAAGAAGCATAAGGATTTAAAACACCAAATATAAAAGATCTGTTCTTACATTCTTCCCTTTTCTGTTTTCTCTTTTCTCTCAAAATCTATTCTTACCCCTTACTCCAATAAGTCTTCTCTCTTACTATATCTCTTTTCCCTCAACGTCTCAATGTTTCTTATTGAGACATGATATCTTCAATGGACATGATATACAATTGTATTTTGTATGATTTATGACATATATGTGTATGTTTCTCAGTAGAAAATATATTAAACTGCTTGAGGTTTTCTAGGGGGAGAGGAGTTGGGTCTTTTCTCTCTCTTTTTTTTCTTGGCTGATGATTACTGGTTCTCCATAGAAAAAAAAAGGTACCCAGCACTTTGAGTAGTTACTTTGCTAAAGCAGTAAATTGTATGACATAAGCACCAATGTTTTGAAATGACATGCACTTTATCTGAAGTTAGTTGATTGAAGATGCGAATTAATGTACAGAAAATTAGTCATTTGGATGGTTCAATCAGAGAGAGTTACAGAGTTATAGAGGCAAAATAATGATCTCATTGACAAGTCAAAGATATGATCTCCATTTCTTCTAACTGGTTATTTTTTAAGAGAAAAAGCACATTTTAATCATATACATACGTATGGGAGTTCACAAAGAAATGTGACTCAAAGGAGCAGTTAGAAGTGGAACTTAAATACTATCTTATTAGATGAAGAAGGAGAGGGAGAAGAGAACTTATGGGAAAACAAATGACTCTTAGGAAATATAAGAAGAGGCTGGATTGGATGATATGATGGTGACTGTCTGTTTGGGTGTAGTTTGGAGACATTGTCTTTGTTACTCATAGTCAATCTTCTCTTGTTGTTCCAGGGGAAAAGATTTATGACAATTGAGTTATTTTGGGAGGCTCTACTTTAGGCAGATAAAGAGATTTCAAGAACTCAAACGCCTTCAACTTAAAATAACTTTTATGCCATGGTGATGTAGTCTGGACTCCTTCTCTATTCACAGTACTTGCCACTTCCTCCTTCCCATGTTGAAGGAACATGATATTACCAGTATAGTGGACCAGCATCATATTCTGCTCAATAACAAGATGATCAAGGACTCTTCAGGTCATGACAGAAAGCAGAAAAGGTAACTTAGTCCTTGAGTAAGACCATGAATGTGAATTGCTGCCTGCACCAAGAGAATACTCTAATCCTTCTTCCTGATGAGGTTGAAAAGAATGCATTTGCCAAATAATAACTACATAATAAATGCCAAAGACTAAGTTGATCTCTTCTAGTAAAGATTTCCTCATCATGAACAGCAGTTGGGATCAGGGTTACCTCATGCTCAAGTGATGTTAGACCACTAACATTTAACACAATCCATCTGATTTTTGCAAAGGCCTAATTGGTAAATTAAATGAAACTGTGGTAGAGACCACTACCTTTGAGTCTCTGAGAGTGATGCACTCGCCACCATTATGCCTAGGATGGGGTACTGCTTTTGATTTACTGTATTGGCTGGACTTAAGGCAGTTTTAAGGGCTTTCATTTGTCCTCTTACCATAATGGCTCTTTGTTCATGGTGTAGAGCCTAATGTGAGTTTCCATCAGTTACCAAGAATATTCATCTTGACTGTGGGTCAGAAAAACGACCGCAGAATGGGTTTGTGGACCCAATGCAACCAGTGTGAAACAATTTGGGCCAAGACTTCATTTATCACCTGGCCTCTGTATACCTCCACTCTATCAGGAGAGCCATACTGTGTCTGAGTTGCCCTGGTGTCAGCATCAGCTCAGATCTTGAATCTAACAGCACTCAAAATCTCTGGGGTCACCCTTTTCTCAGGGTTCAGTTGCTCTCACAAATTTTAGGGTTGAATTGGATGAAGTTACACTGAATGTATCAAAGAAAGAAATATATCTTTCTCAGTACTCAGGATCCCCTTCAGTTGATGGGCTTCAGTATGAAACATGGCTCAGATCTAGAAACTGGGTGAAGGGTTATGATTTTCCATTGCTATCAGACTCTGTTTATCCAAGTTTAATTTTCTATGCAAGTGAAGCTATACTATTATTGCCTGCCTAATCTACCTCACTCCCAAAAACAACATGGTCTATTAGCCACAGTCACAGACCCCATAGACTTAAATATGTCATAAGACAAAATTACAAAAAATTTAGTTCAGAGGTCTCAATTGGCTTTTATTTGTAATTCTAGAATTCTATTTTATAGAATGAGGTGTTCTCATGAGCTGAGGAGAGAAGTTTGATTTTATGGATAGAAAAGGACTGAGAAAAGCAGAAATAAAGAACAAAAAGCAAATTGGTCATTTTGAAGTGGCTTTTCTTCTAAAAGTTAGAGTAGAGAGGGCTTCCTTACCATGCCTGCTAAGACTGGCTTGTTCAGGGATTTGGCTATTGTCTTTCTTGATTTTTTGGAAGGCCAGATAGATGACTTAATTTTGACTTTAGCATAGAATTTCAGCATTGGTGACTCTATGTTGGTTTGTTCTATTGGGTCTAATGCAGGAGCTCAGTTCAGACTTATGACCTCTCATAAATGCTATTTAACAAACCTGAGCTAAAACTGTAAACCCCTAGATGAAAACATGTAAATAAATCTTTGTTACCTTGTGTTAGGCAATGGTCCTTTAAAAAAAAAAAAAAAAAACTTTGCACAAAATAAATTTTAATAGGGTTTAATTGAGCAAAGAACAGTTCACAAATAGAGCAGCCACAAGATTAGGAATAGGTTCACAGTGACGCCGGGGCTACCACTGGTCAGATAGCATTTATGGATAAAAATGGGAAAGTGACACACAGAAAACAGAAGTGAAGTACAAAAACAGCCGGATTGGTCACAACTCAGCATTGTCTTTGTTTGAACTTGCTTTGAACAGTTAACTGCCTGTGATTGACTGAAACTCTGATTGTACAACAATAAATCATTTACAGTCAGTTATATATCCAGTTAGATTACAGTTTACTATGTAAGAAGAAACCTTTAGGCTGAACTTAAAATATGTACAGAGATAGTTTTAGGTTAAACTTAATTTGATAATTCTCGTCTTTTGGTCAACATCTCAATTTTGCAAGATTGACTACAATGTTAGGCATTGACATCACTTTTTCACCATCATACATTGACTTATTTGGTCTCAACTGCCACTGGGAAAGAGAGAGAATTATCGACTTTACAAGTTGGGAGCAAGGAAACAGAACAACTGAAAAACACTGATTGGTAACTTCAGGTTACTTTCTCATAAGTGTTAGAACAGAGGAGACTTTCTCATTATTCTGGAATCTCCTGCTTTTAGGAAGATCTATATGGTATTTTGAGATCTATATGTTTCCTTAAAGTTTCAGTTTGATTACATTGCGTTTAGCATGAGAGACTCCATTTTTGTTTGGTCTGGTCTGTCGGGACCTAGAGCAAGAGCTCAATCCAGAACAATGGGCTCCCATAATTTTGTTGAACAACTCCCCTCCTTCAGTCACATTCTCACTTGAACGTCACTGTGAACCTATTTCAGATCTGGTGGTTGCTCTATTTGTGAATTGTTCTTTGCTCAATTAAACTCTATTAAATTTAATTTATCCAAAGTTTTTTCTTTGCTCACTTGTCACTTGAGAATGTGACCAAAACTTAGGGTTTTAGTGCTATTCTCAGTTACCATTTGGGGGAGTTGCCAGTCTCAATATATCATTCACAGGTCACAGTGTCCTCATGGTCATGCATTTCTTTGAATTTTTGTTATTCTGGTCAAAAAGAGGCCATTTGACATTCTACGGACGGCTGCATGAAAACATTTAAAACATTAAAGAGAATACGGCACACCAGGGAGACCACTGTTATGACCACCAGGAGGATAATACCAAGACCAGCTGGTTATGTTTTAAACAAATGTTTTCAAAAACATCTCTAGTGTGCTTTTGTTATCCCCTGGGCCTCACACCATTTCTTTAAAGACATTCATTAAACGATTAGAATGGTATTATTTCATATTTGTATGGAGTATTAGAGTTTACAAGATATTTTCATATCATAACATCTTACAATCACCACAAATCTGCAAGGCATGTAGGGGAGTTATTTTTATATGAATATTATAGATAAGGAAATTCAGACACAGAATATGTGACATCCCAATCATTTATATAGTTATGACTGGCAGAACTAATATTCAAGGCAGGATCTCCCAACTCCAAGTTTAATGTGTTTCTCCTACACCACAGGACTTCTTTAGTTAGAACAACCAGACAAGGGGATCACATTTGGACAGATGATTTACAACTATGCAAGAGATGAGGCCATGAGCTCAGAAAAAAATGCAATATTTAGGTTGTATTCTTTATTATGTAAAGTATGGGGATCCAAAATAAGCAAGGCAATTGCCCACTCTACAATGTTTTGTTTAAAAAATAATAATAATAATAACCTAGAGTGTTACATTCAGGTTAGTTCTCAATACCAATTTTCAAGAGTTACATTGACAGAATAAAAGCAGTGCTTCTACCGGAAGAGCAGAGAAAATATTAACAGGGAAGAGAAGTCAGATAAACCCTCCACTTCACACGACAGCATAACTAGATATATTCTGGGTAGCCTGCTGCAACCATACAATTTCAGGTTTTTAAGACAAGACCCTGTTAATAGCTTAGGTATCCTTAACTCTTGCAACTTTTTTGGGCTTTCCTCCCCTATATTTAATGGCATAAATTTTTAAAAATGATTTCTTCTTACAAAATAGTGAGTAGAAAATCCAGTGTCAGCCCCAACCCCAAACATCCTCAAGGATCTCTGAAGCATTGTTGTGCTCTTGCTTACCGTCTTGACCCAATTGTAAAACACAGCCCTCTTTTTCAACATTGCTCTCCAAAATCTTGATCATAAAAGGCACTCCTAAATAAAACGAGTGTGTGGAATAGATTTTAACTGCAGGTTAAGTGGAATGTGTGTGAAGATAAAAGGGAATACACAGAAGCATCATACAAAACAAAAAACTAAAAATGTAGCTCCAATATCCCTTACTACTTAACCGCTTTTACCATTACTTTGCACAGATTTTTTTTTTCCACAGGACATACTCTCTCTTCAGGCTATGGCGTCTGACCATCTCACTTCACCTCTTGCCTACTGCTTTCTTTCTCCCCTATCACTTCTCCTGTACTCTCCCCCTCTTAGAAAGCTGTTGAGAAAAAACATCTTCTCAAGCAGAGGACTCACCTTCCAGACCACACCCTGAGGCCTATCGTTTCACACTAGAATTGCACAATTGTTTGCTTCCCTGAGAAAAAAATGTATCGCCCAAAGAAGTGGAATTAAAACTTTTAGAATTACCTAATTTTCTCCCATCAAAGGAATCCTAATTTTTATCTTAGAAATTCCAGAATTTCTAGTAAGAATGTTATATTCTACTCTACAAAATATCCATCTTTGATATAAAGTATTGTTTTAAGCAATGTATAATCAGGTAAAATTAATACTTTGAATACATTCACAGAGAAGAATTGAGACAAATAAATGGAAGTTATAGGATAGTGGTGCTTTGCTCAAAAGAAGTTAAACCACTCACTAGAGCTATTTGAGGTCTCATGAGCTAGAGGTATCCAAAACTGGAAATAGTCAAAAAGATACAAAGACTCATGGGGCAGACTTCAGAGAGAATCACCCATTGTGTAAAAAGTTGGACTCAACAATCCAACACTCAGAGTCTGTTTTCCAAGTCTCAATCACTCAAGGTGTGAGTCTGCACACTTGCAGTCCATTCTGTGGTTTACAGGATAACTTTATTGTTTGGCTCAAAGTCTTTTCTACATCCAAATATTTATACTTGATATTCAAATAATAACATCAAAGCACATTTAAAATTCCAATATAGAAACATTTAAGGAGCTGTTCATACCTCTAAGCTGCTTTATTGATTTGTATGGCTGTGTATAAACAAAATACAGTTATATGCATTATTGATATATGGACTATTGATAAGAAAACATTTTCTTCTAAATATAATCTTTTCTAATTATGTATGAGTTATGGAGAGTTAAGGAGAAAAGAAAGACAGCATTCAAATATCAGCTGGTTCACACACAAAAATAAATAATAAGCTCTGTGTAGAAATTGTGTATTTGAGAATTCATGCTACAGAACCTTCAGTCTAGTGGAAAAATCAAACACCTCAAAAAAACGTTTTTCAGAAGTTTTCATATCATCCAAAATTATATGGTGATTAGAGTATTTCCAGGTGATATCAACAATTTAAATTAAATTAACACAGTTTTTGTTTCCTGACCCTCAAATCAAGTGGAAGTTATGAAATCTGGAATATTTCACATGCATGTCCTTGGCAATACAATGTGAAAATGGTTGAGTATCCAAACTGCTTTGAATTTCATATAGTTTTCTTATAACAAATTCAAGTTATCGTCAAGATTTTACAAGCCAACTTTCCTAGATATAGATTTATTTATTCAACCAGCCAACATTTACTAAGTATCTTCTAAGGACACAGAAAACTATTTCTACTAATACCACGAAAAGCAGCAAAAAACATTTTATACACACTTACTATGCACCAGGCAGTTATCCATTTTATTTGCATTATATTTTTGTAATCAATAATCTATCATAATAGACACAGAAACCAAAGCTGGCCTTGATCTTGATTAATAGATCTGCACAACTCCAATGCTCTTATTCTTAACCATTATTCTATATCCTTGAGCTACACAAAAAGGTGACCCAATAGAGAACACACAGTAAAATCCTATGGTAGGGGCAAACACAGAATGCAAGATAAAGCCCCTAACTCCACCTGGGAAGGTGGTAACTGAGTCAAGGACAGAGATTATTTGAAGACTTTTCAGGAAAGGTAATGTTTGATCTGAATCACAAGGAAAGTTATCTTGGAGTTACCCAGAATATTGAAGATAAAGCAGAAGAAAAAGTATGTGAAAAGTCCAGAGTCATCCAAGGGAAAAGAGTATATGAGAATCTGCATTTCAGGGTAGCTGAAATGGGAATCATGGGAGATGAAAATAAACAGGTAGGTGGGAGCCATCAGTCATTATTACAATCTTTGGCTTGCCAATAAATTTGATTTCTTTAAAGATAATAAAAATCACTGAAGTATCTTAAGCAGGGGAATGAAATGATCAAATATATATTTAATAAAATCATTTTACCTGCCTTCATTGAGCAATAGATACAGAGGAAAAAAGACGGACTCAAGAAATAGGTCTATGGAACCAGTCAGATGAGGAGAGGGAACCAGACAGAGGGACTGTAAGAATGTCCAGGTTTCCGGCCGAGATAACTGGATTGATGGCAGTGCATTTACTGCAGTAATGAAAACAGCTGATGGAGCAACTATGTAGTAAAATAAATGTTCTGTTCTACTTTGAATTGTCGGGACCTAAATTGGAGATTTGAATCACCATGAATTTCAAAGATCTAATTGAGATTCTTTAGCTTTTTACTAGGAAGCCAAACTCAGAAATCCAAGGAGTAGAAGAGTAGAAACAACAGCATTTTGTGTCTAAACTTTCATCCCTTTTAAGCCTGGAGAACAAAGGGAAAGGGGAGGGAGGGAGACAGATACTCTGAGTTTACTCTTTCCTCTCTCTCTCTTGCTCTCTATCTCTCTGGGTTTATTTGCTACTAGCAAAGGAAGAGGTCGCTTATAGGTGGTAAAAATGATCAGTGCTTGTGAAGACTTGAGTGGATACTAAGGACGTGTGACCCAGAATTCCTAGGTGAAAGCAGTCTGTAATAATGACGGGTGGCTTGCTGAAAGAGTCTACTTACTCAAGTGAGTATAACTGCCATATGCAATTAATAGCCAGAAGCTTTGGACTCCGAATCTCCTACCTTGACAGATGGATCCTTCTTTGTACTACAGATCATTTTCCTGTGATGTCTGTCATCCCCAACTTGTAAACATTTTTGTTAATGCCTTGTCTATCATCATCTTGTATGGTTCAATGAGGTGTTTGTGGCACATATCTGACTAATGGGAACAGGGCTACTGCTAGCACATAAGTAGAAGATAATCTCTCCTTCAGGTGTGCCTATTATACAACAGCAACTCTTTGGATAGTGAGTTATTAAATGTCTTGCTTGACAAACTAGCAAACTAGGTTGCAAGACAAACTAGCAAAAGGTGCCTCTTTCCTAGGGACTGGCATGATTGCATATCAGTGTATATGTCCAGGCTCCAGCCAGCCAGTCAAGCCAGCATAAGCATGCCTGGGGGTCCTCCACACAACACCCTACTTTATAATCTTTATAAACAAAGGAAATTCAATATTCCACATCCCCAATGCAATTGCATTGCACAACTCCAAGGGACACTAAGCATATGGAAAGGTTGTGCCACACAGGCGGTTGTGCCCCCCTGAAGTTGTGTCACATGGCAGCCCTCTATCCAATCAATTATATAATTTTGTGGGTAGTTAGTGGGGTGGCAATTCTGACAAATAGGACTCCTTCCCAACCAACCCTTCCCTACTACACATTGTCCAGCAGGCCTCTGATCTACTGATTTTAATTCTGCCTCCAAATTATATCTTGAATCTATGTCCTTCTCTCCATCTCCATCTTCTATGTTAAGGATCTATCCTCTCTCACCTAGACCAGAGTTCTTATGTTTCCATTATGCTCCTGCCTCCAGTACATTTCCCACAATGAGCTACAATGATATTATTTAAACGAAACTCTGGTTATTTCACCCCTTCTTAAAAACCCACCAGTGGTTTTGCATTTCTCTTAAAGTAAAATCCTCCATCCTATGACCAGCAAAGTCTCTGCATGGTCATCTTCTATGTTCCTCTCCAGTCTCATCTCCTGTCACCCACTGTCTCACACAATCCTGCAGGCACATGAGCCTTCTTTCAGCTTTTTTAGACTGCCAGACTCTTTCCTGTCTCAGAGCATTTGCATATGCTGTTGTTTTTGTCTGAAATTCTCTTCCTCCCAATATTTCACCAGGTTACTCCTGTTCATTCTTTGGGTTCTAACATATTTGCTACTTCCCTAGAAGAGCTTCCTGATCTATATCAACTCCCATAATGGGAAGGGGTAATCTCTCACCATCTCCAGTGCTATGCTAAATACTAATCACAATGCATTATTTGTGTTATTTATTAACTGCATCTCCTCAGGTTGTAAGCGCTGCCGAGGCAGGCGCTGCCCCAGTTCCGTTGACCACTAGGTCCTCTGTATCTAGCATGGTGCCTGCTATATTTGATGGATAGCAAGGTAGGTAACAGGTTCAGAGAGAACTGGGCTGAAGACATATTTTTAGTTTTTGGCATGTAATGGACAGATAAAATTTCTGGAAAACATTAATAGTAAAAAGAAAAGATGACCAAAGTCAGAATTCTGGAGAAATCCCTCTGGATAGAGAGCCTATGCCCAAGCAAGTCAATTCCCAGCGACCCAGATGAAAAATAAAAATCTATGTGAAGATAATAGTGGTATAGACGGCAGTGGCATTGAAGATAGCAGGGATGTTGGCAATAGTAATAAAGAGAAATTTTTATTTTTAAATCACCATTTGCTGCATACTTTAACTTATTTTGATGTCAAACTTCATCACAGCTGAATTCTGCCTTCTAAGCATATAAACTATAGAATATAAAATTCACCTCTTTGAAAACCATAGGCAGTTTTGACAATATATTTGAATTCATTAACCTCTTAACTCAGGTACATGTCCATATTCACAAGTATGACAATGATTAAGTTAATGAGTTAATCATTCCCTTCTAGTTACAGTCTTTCTTAATTAGTTGATTTAAATTGGGGAGTGGGAGGAGGAAGGAGAAGAATCTTCTGTGGAGTCTATTTTCATAGTGCCAGATAAGATTTCTAAAGGCTTTTTTTTAAAAGATGCAGAAATGTAGACATCTTTTCAATACCGTTTTTAATTTTTTAAGCTACCAAGTCCTACTAAGCCGATTATCATATTTTAGCAAAAGAAATTGCTTGGCAAGTACTTCTTAAGTGCCTGCCCTGCTGTGACCATACCCTTAATTTGGGCCCTACAGGGAACATTGGGAGGGGAGAGATGTGGCATGGGCGTTACAGGATTGTGAATTTGAAGTGTGCTAGTCAGCTAACCAAAAATTAGGGGTGATGGACCGTACTTCCAAGATCAGTTGCATTCTCTTATAGGGTTTTAGTTCATATGTAACACTTCTAGGTTTAAAAAAAAGTGTCAAAATTTACTCAAATGTCCCCACATGAATTAGGCCAGGCACTACAAATGCTCTATCATTACATTAGGCAGACATTATTGAAATAATATTCTTAGCATTTTAATATTTTGCTTTCTCATTTATGATTTTAAAAGCTCTCTCAAGTGACCTTAAATAAATGCTAGATGATAATCTCAAATTTCCACACTTCAATAATTTCTTTCTTGTCAGTGCACCTGCAAGTGCAAAGATTTTAAAATATCTTTCTTCTCATACACTACGCATAATTGGAATGGTGCAAACTCATTGTGTACCTTTGAAGCTCTAGAGGCTTTTTAATTTTACACCCATGTGTCTGTAGCAGAAAGAAGCAGAAAGGTGAGTGATTTGGTAAAAGAGAACTCAGTTAAATAACTTAGAAGATGATACTAGTGACTTATGGAGGCTCTTAAGAGAAGTGATTCATATACTCAACTTCCCTTCTTCCTCTACGCCCCACTACTTCCTAAATTATTTCTCATTCATACACCCTATCACCTCACCCCCACTGTCTTTTCCTTACCTATGTCTTCAAATCCTAAAATAAAAACTTACTGGGGCCAGGTGCGGTGGCTCACATCTGTAATCCCAGCACTTTGGGAGGCCTAGGCAGGTGGATCACTTGAGGTCAGGAGCTTGAGACCAGGCTAGCCAACATGGTGAAACCCCGTCTCTACTAAAAATACAAAAATTAGCTGGGCGTGGTGACAGGGGCTGTTATCCCAACTACTCGAGGGGCTGAAGCAGGAGAATCACTTGAACTCAGGAGGGAGAGGTTGCAGTGAGCTGAGATCACTCCACTGCACTCCAGCCTGGGCAACAGAGTAAGACTCTTTCTCCAAAAAAAAAAAAAAAAAAAAAAGATTGAATTTTTTTTTTCTTTCCACTATTTTATAATCAAACTCAAAGCATATTTCAATTTAAACATTTTCAGGAATTTTTTAAATCTATGCATTATGCTCCAGGGCCCCAAATTAGTCAAAATTGGAACTCCATGATGTTCTCATTTGGAAGCACAGAAAAGAGAAATTTTACTTTGGAAGTGTTCTTAGGTATTATCTAGTTGTTTATAAATTTTTACAAATTATTTTCACCTTACAAATGAATATTAAGGCATTATTGAGAGTGAATTATCATAATTCTCTTTGGTGAACTTAAGTTCTTTGTAATAAAGAAGGCTTTGTAAGGAGAGGAATGTACTGAAAGTTTTTGAAAAAAGCCAGTAATCCTAGGACTTCCACATGGGTCTACAAAAAGGTCTCATCATTTGGTTTCTATTTGGCCCAAACACTGGCCTTGGAAATGGAGACAGGATCTCAGGATAGCTCTTAGGTTCCTGATAGGACCGTGGAGAAGAAAAGAGAGTTGGGGGAAAGGAAGCTAAGCACTGATCTTGCAAACCATTCTGTCATTTACTTTCTGATTTAAATGTTTTTCATGTATTCTGGAAAAGAAATATAAGAATTATACGTAAGAAATCAAGAATATAGTTCTGAAAGGTAAATACTATCTAGTGCTTTTCACTTTAATACAAAAAAATTTTAGTTTATACTTTTTATAGTTCTGTATTGTTATATTAATTGCTCATATTATTTCTGATCTTGTTTTCATACTTGATTGCAAGTGTCTTGAAGGCAGAGACCTTGGTGGAACGTTTGTACGAACTTCATAGGATTCACAGTGCACCAAGAACATATGGACTTGAATGTTAAGATAAAATAAAATCAATCGTTACTTAAATTTTTAGTGCCATAAAGGGAAATTAAATGATTCATATTGACTTAGGGGGAATTAACTTTACCTATATTTCAGTGAATAATTTGAACATGTGTTGAGAATCTTCTTTGATTAACTTTACACAAGTGTTTCTTGTTTATCTGTAATTTTAAAAACTAAAAATAACAGAGTATGATAATTCCAGTCTAACTTTGTGTATGTAGATGTATATACACACACATATATACATATATACACATTATATGTATATATATGTGCATATATATGAGGGAGTGTGTATATATGTATATATGCGCATATATATACATATATACACACTCCGTTATATATATATACACACACATATATATGAGAATATATATAAGAGAATGTGTACATATGTGCATGTGTGTGTGTGTGCATATATATAGATAGAGAGAGAGATGTATAGCAATGAAGGGAAAGAGGCACCTCTAAGCACCTGAGCAGCCATTTGGCTGAAGAGGACTACAGCCAGTGTGGCTTCTTGAACTTAAGTTCATACACTTAATCAGTGCCTGACTTAACATTTAATAAGTCAAATCTCTATTGATTTGCAGCCTCACTATCTCAGAATGTGCTGTGAGTGGATACATGAGCTAGCAAGTGGGAGAACTCAGAGTGGAGAAGGTGGCTTCACTGGGAAAGAGGTCACCACGGAGCTTTCCTTGCTTTCCTCTTGGTGGTGCACACAAGGGAGCATACCCCTTCAGGAAAGCAACAGTAGCAAAACAGAGAAGTGTAGCATAATGATCAGGCAACGAAAAATAAGTCCCCAACAAATAAGAACATGGAACTCATGAACCTGACTAGCACAGAACAAAGAAATAATTTAACCACAGTAAGTCTAGCAGATCAATATAAGCAATCAACATTTAGACTAAAATGGGTGTTTTTCGCAGTGGTTTATGCAGTTTGACTGATTTGATGATCTGAATCAATCAGTTTAAGCAGGGTGATCAATTTCACCACCTTAATTCTTTCCATATGGGTGTAGCTTAAGAAGACTACAAGGATATTAAAAATTATGTACACACAGTCATTTCATAGATAACTGAAGGAAAATGAAATTTCTACCCCAAGATAAAATGATTAAAATCATGTGGGTAGTGGCAGAAATTGTGTACATAAAAACTGCTCTAAACATGTGATACCTTAGCTGCATATCTGGTTCTTTAAAGCTGTCCCCAGGCAACCTTACTGTAGAAAGTTTAGGGGCAGGTTGTCAGTGATACATGGAGGGCTCTCTGGGCTAGGAAGGGACTTTCAGGCCACAGTGTTCTCACAAGTTCTAAGAAGTCATTCACAGTGAAAGGGACCACATTCGAAGAGGATTGACAGTTTAGACTGAAAACAGCTTTCAAAGAGACTAATCTTATAAAGTATTGCAAATGAATAAGGGCAACAGGAGTAGGTGTTCACCTGCCAGTCTCCGCCGTGCAAGATGAGAGCCTGTCTGTACGCACACATGCACTGACTTAAAAAAAAAATCATATAAAAAACAACATCTTTGCTACGGAGTCGTTTTTAACAAGTATTACAGAAAGAGCACCAGCTACCAAAAAGAGTTGCCAGGGCCAGAAGGAGCCATCAATCGAAACAGTTTACATTTCAAAGTTTTTCCAAGAGGAGTGAAAACGTCTCCTCTCCTTGATGGAAAACGGAGGAGCTGTAGTAAAGAATCTATTTCCTGCCTTCTCAGTCAAGTTTCTTTCTCTCGAGTGGCCCTTTATCCCTTGGGTTGAGGTCAACAGGTAGAGATGAAAAGGAATGTTTGCGTCTTCTGCTTGTGCTCTGAGCAGCTCACTAGGCTGTAGAGTCAGGATAAAAATCCTCTTTCTTTTGTGAGTTTTATTGTTCAGAAAGGAGTCCTTTTGCTCTTGGGCACTACGGGAGATAAACAGGTCATTTTGACTTTTACACTCTGCGCCTCCTGACATCACTAACAATTACACACATCAGCCTTGGAATGTGTTTTTCTCCTCAGAATATTTCAGGAATTGACTCTTTCTTGTCTCTGCTTCATTTACAACCTAGGAAATTAACGCTAACCATGCTACATTTAACCAGAGTGTATATTTGTTTATCTCTTTTTAAATTTTTTGTATTTGAAAGAAAAAAATTTGGCCCTAGGTGAAAAAACATTTCTTAAAATCAGTAACAATTTTTGTAAGGTGTATAATCTAATGTAGATTATAAAGCTAAAACTTTTGTTTTTAGCTTTTAATTTTCTGCTTAATTTTTGCCGTATTTCTAAACATCAAATTTGATTTCCTGAATCCATTATGATAAATTTTACATACCTTCATTCTTACTTCTAGAAGTATGTCAAATGGAAGCGCTAGTCTAAGAAAAATATTTTAACTTCACAATTAAGACTTGGGAAAGAAAACAACAACAGACAATGGGACCCCTTTGTCATGAACTTGTCCCATAAAAACAGTTATTTGTGCTTCTCCCTCCCCTCATTCCAACAATCCCACCACTAGATTCAATTGTTACCACATCTCTTTGACCAACGGGCAGTTTCTACAACCATACTGAAGACTCCGCACCCCTAATGATCATTTTTTCAGATTGCAGAGTGAATAGAAAAGAAAAAAAATGAGAGGACCCCCTTTTATTTTTGCATACACATATAAATGCCGTTCATTATGATTTCAAAAATTACAGTAACTTTCTTAGACTGATTAATTGATATAAATGACACAATATCACTAAAAAAATATTGCTAATTTCCATATTAACATCCCTTGTAAATACCATTGGTTCTCAATGAACTCCTTCTGACCTCCTGGTCTGAGACTGTCGCTATGCGATGTACATAATTCTCTCAACACTGATCCATTACTTCTGCTCAGTGTTGGGGGTCATGCCAATAGTGTAAAGTCAAAGATAATTAGCAGCCCTATCAATAACCAGCTACAGAATTGCTGCCTAAGTGACAGGCCAGAAAAGCCAAAAAAGGAGGTAGCAATATAAGGTAGAAGAGAAGTGCCGGTATATTCTGTGGTTCGAGCAGCTGCTATGGACTATCAGCATCACCAGGAGACCTCATTGCATTAGCATAAATTCAAATGACAAATGCACAGTGCTATTCAGAGACTCATTAATTTGCAATGGGTGCAGTGCTCATGACATATTAGTGCAAAATTCAAATGTCTTTGTAGCAATGTGAATTTAGTTGTGAGACCAAAGTCGCTAAAATGAAAATGTGTGGTTTTTTTAGCAGTTTATTAAATTATGAACTGTGATGACTATATCCGTGCATCTTTTTAAGCAGATGAGGTCCAGCGTGCTACAGCGGCAAATCGCATGGTTTGTGTTGATATTTTCCTGTCAGACAATTTCCCAAGCAGCAGATAAGATACCAGACTGTCTCCCTTGCTCTGCTGCATGCGGACTGAGAGCTCCCCCTTCTGGACAAATGACATTGCCACGCTAAAAGAAAACCCAGCCATTTATTGTCTTCTTTTTATATTTTTAATAGGTTTTGAGGCAAAGAATTTTGGTGTCCACCTAAAGACAAAAGAAAACAATTTGCAATTATTTATTATAAGTGACAGTACATGATACTGCCTTCCAAATGCTGGAGTCCCCCTCAATTGAAATACATTATATAGTTTTATATGAAGCTTCTTCAAGACCTCACTTGCAAATATTTTTTAAAATAATTGCCTGATTTATATATACCAAGAATATAAGCTACAAAAATAACAAAAACTATCATATTCATATTGCTTCCACAATATCATAAACAATTGCTAACATTCTATTGTATAAGAAAAAAACAAGTATATACACAGCTAGAGCCTTTTAAACAAAGCAACCAAATGTATATTGTATTCAACTCTATTGAATGAAATTATGAACAAACCCAGACAAGAAAGTCATATCATACCCCGGTCGCACGTGTGTGCTGTGTTGCATGTGTGTTTTTCTCTTTAACATCAGGAATCTCTGCTCAATTACTTCAAGTTAGTCAAAGCAGATTTATCACTGGTGTGCATTTTAAAAATTGGCATTTTTTTAATATTTAAATAATGACTCAGATTAGTACAAAAATGGGATGAAGAAGGTTAATTTGTCTTCAGTGTTAACATTACAAAAATATACAAGATGTCAACAACTGCACTTCTCAGTACCCAGGGTTCATAGCCTCTTAGAGTAAACCTGCATCCCAGTGTATATGATCTAAATATTCATGTCACATCTAATACTTACAAAAACACACAAATAGCATTTTTCAGTAAAAGCTTTAGCTTGCCAAACCATGTCATATACCTCTGAATAAACTGAAAAACATGTTGCATTTTGAAAGTTAATTTTAGGAGAATAGAAAATCTTAAAGTAAAAGATTTGCCCTTTGGCCATTTGAGTCAACTAATCTCCATTAGAGTACTAGAAGTGTGCTTTAGCAGATCTTTATAAAAATTTATGTTTATCATTTTTAGCTTTAAATACGTTACTGTATGTAAAAAAGAGTCGCATCACTCTATTATTGCTTATAGACTTAATTACATACTCTCTGAGCATTATTTCAGCTTACGATGAATTTGGGAGAAAGGCCTTCTAATGAAAGCTGTGTACTTTTGAATTACAATTTATAATATCATTGATGCGTTGTATCATCTTCAGCTATTAAAAGTAAGACCACTATAATCTATTCTACTTACTTGCAATTGAAGTGGTCTTGACTTATTTAGCAGGTTCATTTTATTTTATAGTAACTGCTACAAAAAAGACACAAACTAATGAGAATTGAGAAGGATCACTGTACTGTACATTAAACATGTAGAAGTTGTATATAACTGAGCAATATCAGATTTATCACTGTAGCCAGATGTCTAGGCATTGCTTTTCCCTAATGAATTTTTTTTTCACCAAGTAATTAAGATCCCAGATTTACAGAATATTAGAACTGGAAGAGGCATTGTTGATCATCTCTCATTTTATGGATGGGAAAACCAAAGGTTCAGAAAAGTTAAGCAAATTTACCAAGCTCTAGTAGTTAGAAAATGGCAGAACTGAAACAAGAACCCTGCTCTCTAGACAACCTTTCCCAAACTTGAACTGACAAGCCCAGAGGGCTTGCAAAAACACAGATTGCTGAGCACATTTTCAGGGCTCCTGATTCTGTAGGGCTGCAGTAGAGCCTACGGATTTGCGTTGTTAACAAGTTCTAGGCAATGTTATGCTTGCTGGTCCAGGGACCACAGTTTCAGATCTATTGGTTTCCAAAACAGTTTTTGAAAAAACTGCTGACGTTTTGTTTCTAATAGCTTTTCTCTTGATGAAGAAAGCAAACTCAAGTTAATACTTGCCACATTACTTTGTTGTCATCTCTCTAACAGAGGGTTTGGGTAACACAGTACAAAAAGTCTGGGTCTGGTGCAGTTGCTCATGCCTATTATCTCAGCACTTTGAGAGGCTGGGGTGGGCAGATCACCTGAGGTCAGGAGTTCAAGACCAGTCTGACCAACATGGTGAAACCCTGTCTCTACAAAAATTAGCCAGGAATAATGCAGGTGCCTGTAATCCTAGCTACTCAGGAGGCTAAGGCAGAAAAATCACTTGAACCCAGGAGGCAGAGGTTGCATTGAACTGAGACTGTGCCATTGTATTCCAGCCTGAGCAACAGGGCAAGACTCCATTTCAAAAAAAAAAAAAAAAAAAAAAGAAAAGTCTGGAAGGTTGCAGAAAAGCAACAATAACAAAAAAGGCACCCCAATTAAGGCATTTTGGGGCACTAAAAATAAAAAAAAGTCTGAGCTTCAGTTTTTCTAAATCATAACAGAATGTAGTTAAAAGTCAAATATAGGAAAGATGGCTTTGTCCTCTGGTGCCTTCCCCCACTAGCCAACATTTAGACAACATAGAAGATTACCTTTTTGGTCTCTAAAATAGAATAGCCTTCCTAGACTTAATCAAGGTACAACTCATCATTACCTATACAATATTAACGAATTTACACACTAGCAGCCAGAAAGAAAGAGCCCCCGTGTGCCTGAAGCACTGACTCAGAAGAACAGGAGCATGTTCAAGAGGAACTTCACCAGGGCAGTGCTGGTTCTTAAGCCCACAACACAGAATTCAACAAACCTGTTCAGCAATCTGGCTGCATTGTTATAATATAATTTCATTTTTTCCTGCTTTGAAGAATGACTGTGATGAAGATAATCACCAAAATACAAATATATATTTAAAAAAAATTTTTTAATAGTATCAGTTTGGAAAATGAAAGTGACTGACGGTTAAAAAATATTTTAATTATATATGTAAATTATATACGTAAACCTTGATGTTCTTGTGTTTTTTTTTTCCCTTTTTTATGAAAAGACAATATAATTACTTCTTTTTACATAAGAATTCAAGGTAAATTATCTTTTGTCGGTTTTCTGAAAAAATTTGATTTCATATTATGGGCTTGGTCTCAATTGACGCCATAAATTAAACAGCATTTTTCCAAACACTAAGGCTGCCTTCCCCTAAATAACATCTCTCTTTTGAGGGTTTTTTTTTGTTTGTTTTGTTTTTTGCTAAGTTATTACATTAAAAACTGATTCAATATAACATTTAAACTTCCACAGAAAATAATCCTTTCATTTAAAAACAATTTTCAAATCTAAATGGCTTCCTAGCCGATTTTAATGTGCTTTTACCTTGTGCTACTTTTCTACCATTATCCCTGTTTTTCAGATAAGCCAACCAAATCCCAGAAAAACTAGCATAGGTTCTGTTGTGATTGCAGGTGCATCCAGGTGTTTCTGGGCTTACTTCACACCTAAACCAACATTTTGTGTTCACTGTTATTTCCTGTAGGCCCTCCATTAATAGACTCCTAATCCCAACATCTTTTGCCACCCTAGGTGCTTCCTTTCTCCTTTCTTTTTCAGGCTCTGTCTATCGAAACACTTGAATGGCTTGACATTTCTGAATTATAGCAAAAATGTATTTTGCTCTCTGTAAATTAAACTGAATTACTTAGTGTTTCAACCATCATTAAAAAAAAAAAAAAAACATCTTGAGTGGCAAACAGAGAATTAGTTTATTCAGAACGAAAGCCTGTGATAACGTGATTCTTTTTTCACAACAGTAGAATACTATTTATTTTAAAAAAAAGAAAAAAAATAACTAAATTATGTCCTTTAAAAAAAAAGTGTTAAGTGTGATCAACTATTGTAACTCAGAGGTTATCTGCAAAAAAAGCATATTATCAATGTAAATGGCTAAAAACTAGCCTCCCATATGTACTAAAGTAAATAAGTTATAATCTATTAATTCAGGTTATCTGTTCTACAACTGCATTTTTATTTATATCTTTTTATTTCAGATGTATGTGCATAAACTATTTTTATCCCTCAGTAAAATAAAGCTAGATATTTTCTGGTATATTAAGCTACTCTGTTTTACCTGTTTCTAAAATCTTCTCTCTGATATTTTCCTGACAGGTATCTTACATAGACTCTAGAAATGCAAAGGCAACACAAATGGTATGTAAGAACCTTTATTAATCTTTGTTTCAAGGAGAATGTGAAGGTTCTCTGTGCAATTTAATATTCTAGGTCCACCCACAAAATTCTACAAAGAAGTATATTTGTGTGTGTCTGTCGATCGGTAAGTTTGGTTTTAGTAAGAAATTAGTAAAATATGCATATTACAAATAAAGAGAGTACAAGTCCTCATCTGCCATTTGTAGTAAGATCTTATTATTTCAGAGCTTAATAATGAACCTCCCTGGGGAAAATTTAATAAAGCAGGTGCCCTAGTATTGCTGGCAGTTTGGTTTTTCTGCATCTCTTATTTTTTAACTCCCCAGGGGAAGAAAAATCTCAGTAAGATTTGTGACCGTGTATCAAGATAAATCTAGTATTGTCTGGACAATACACCACCCAAACTGATCCAGATCACCCGTCCAAACCACTGTTCGTTACTGTTTATAAAGTACAACGTGCCCTGTGAAATTATAGGTTGGAGCATTCTCTATCTGTCCTTACCACAAGATGTACAAAACCAGTTTTCAGTAACTGGAAATCGCAGTGTTTCAAATTTAAAGAAACACCAGTTATGTATAGGGTGGGTTGGGGTGGGGTTAGTTCTTAACTGTTCTTTTCTCCTACAGAACACTGAGCGTCTAAAACAAGTTCAATCCTGTTAATGCTTGTCAAAAATTTCACAGTTCAGCTTTGTTCAGATTTTTTACTGACTATGAAAAATCAATTTGGTGGGATTCAGATTCATAAAGATGGAAGAGCTGCAAGAGACCTTAAATAACCTTGTTCTTCCAAGTCTATAGGTAAAAACTGAGTCCCAAGGAAATTAAGGGGCTTGCTCGAGGTTTTACATGTCCAGTTTGGAACTCAAGTCTGCAGACGTCCAGTCCATCATTCTTTCCACTGCTCATTTCATCTATTATTATACTTTAGTAATTAAACAACTTGGAGAAGCTATATAATGTGATTTCACAATTAAGATAAAGCAGTCGTATTATATCCAGGGTTGTGTAGAATTTCATCTGTGCAAAATTTCACTTGGTATTTAGTCATTACACTCAAATAGTATCATTATCTTTCAATTACAGAGATCAATTTTAGTTCATTAGCAAAATAAAATGCTTGCAGAAGGTCCACACAAATTCTTCAAAGCTGCAATCTTCTAAATGTCAGAATTGAAATACATTTTATAAAAAAAACACAATGTGACAAAAGTACTTGAGGTTAAATCACAGCTGTGCAAGACTCACTGCCCTGCGTGATCATAAATCTGCTAAAAAGGCATAATTCAAAGTTCTGTAAAGGAAAATATGTGCCATTGCCAACTAATAATATTGCCATTTCCCCCTATTTCTTGAATTTTGCAGCTTTTCAAGAAAGATTTGGGTCATAGGATATTGTGACACAAAGTACTATGAGCACAGATTCAACCTAAGATGACCTAGAGGCTGCATAAAGGGAAGATTAATGTTTAAGCCTTGCAAGAGGATTACTATCTATAGGCAAAACCAATGGCCCAAACAATATAGCTATTAGAAATGATGGTAACCTTATCAGGCTTTCTAAACTGAGAGCCTTAATTGCTACCCAGACAAACCCCAGCCAGCTAAGCAGAGCAATCAGCAATGGGGCAATAATATCAAGTTTAATTTGATGCTAATATCCTTTTGATAAATCTGTGTTGGTATATCTTTGAAGAAGTTATTTATAAAATATATATAAAATTATTATTCCTTAATATGTTTAACTATTATGAGGTTATCACACTAGAGTTTCTAAGATTATATGGATATTTTAGCTTTAACTTGTTAGAATATATAAACCAAAAATATGGCCTTTGGTTTTCCAACGTATTTTTATAGAATGGTACTTTTTTCTAAAGAAGGTAGTGGTGATCTGCTCAGACTATGGTGTGGCCAAGCTGATATCACAGCTAGTGATCCTTGTGGCATAAATTAAGTTTGCAATAAATGAGATTCTTTTCCTACTAATATGGTCAGAAATTTAAAACCCAAAAAGATGAAGGGTTTTAAATTTTGCCTTTATAAATAACCCTTTTCAACATAAGTGAACTCTTCATAAATTTTGTTATGAAATGTAAATAATACATAGTGTTCTTTGTGATTAGTTGTTTCATGGAACACAATCCCTAGAATTATCAGTTACCAGAAATTCAAGAAGTTAATCATGTTAAACAATTAAACATGTTAAATCTTTCTAATACAGTAGAAAGATTAGAAATATCATTTTGTGCCATACCGACCAAGAGCAGTGGTATTCAGGGAGCCTGGATGGTAAGTAAAGCAGGCAACCAAGTAAATAGAAATTAAGGATGCACTGAGAGCTGTCCCACAAACATGAGTGAAGGCCAAGGCAAAAGTCAAAAAGGAAACTTTTTTAAAAACAGAAGCATACCAGGCACAGTGGCTCACATCGATAATCCCAATGCTTTGGAAGCTGAGGCAGGAGGATCACTTGAAGCCATGAGTTCAAGACCAGCCTAGGTAATATGGTAAGACACTGTCTCTCCAAAAATAATAATAATAGTAATAATTAGCCAGGCATGGCTTAATACACCTGTAGTACCAGCTGATAGGGAGGTTGAGATGAGAAGATCACTTGAGCCCTTGAGTTCGGGGTTGCAGTGAGCTATATGATCATGCCACTGTAACCAGCCTGGATGGCAGAGCAAGACATCATTTCTTTTATTTCTTCTTCTTTTTTTTTTTTTTTTTTCTAAAAAAAAAGGAACCCTGGCCTAGCAAGTAAGATCCTGAGGCAAAAATTAAATATTCTTGTCTAACGGGTGGGAAAAATGGAAAGTAATCATGGATTATCAATAAGCACTCATTGAAAGAGCATTGTACCCAGCAACCAAGTCTTCAAGAAAAAGAACTGTGTGTGTGATTGAAAGGGCAGGAGGAGGCACTGAGGAATATCCAGAGCTATGCCTACCTTTGAGGAACTGAAGGTAACCTGTTTTGAAGGACCACTTGGGCGAGCCCCAGGAAAGTTTTCTGCTGTATAGACTAACAGATGGACGAAGGCCAGAGCTCAATAACAGCACAACACATCAGTGAAAAGCAAACTGATGGCAGTCCAGGCACAAAGCTGATGCAAGGCTCATCTGTGCTTGGAAGGGCTGTTGGAGAAGGGCTTCCTTTGGGTTTGTAAAATCCCTTAAATTCTTAGACAATCTTGGAAACTGGTTGGCCCCCTAAGTATGCAATACTGTACTTCTGGCCAGCGTGGCATGTGGAGACTTAACGCCAATCCTTCTTTAACCTAGCAAGAGGAAAACTGTGTGACTGTCCTTGCATGCAGAGCGTGGGACTGCTTTATTCCAACTACATAAATACTTTGTTGTGTTGCTGTCGCTTCTGTTTTAAAAATACCACTACTGAAAATAATTGCTACCTGTGCAGATGAAGCTGCAACCCCCATTGTACAGCTCTCAGTCCATTTGACATTTTTAACAGCACACCTAGTCATTTGGATGATGATACTTACAGCTAAATGCTTTATACAAAGAAACCTAGTATTGTTGATACTCTTGATCTTGTACTTTATTCGATAAACAAATCCATGTTATTAGGAATGCTAATGATGAAATTGTCCTGAATGTTGCTATTACTTAGAAATTTCCAGCAATGTCCTATTATTTCATAATATGTTTCCCAGTGTTGTCTCGCGGTGTTCACTAATGTTTATCTTTTACAAAGGAAACAGAACCAAAGAAAATACTGAGAGATATATATGTTCTCCTCATTTAACTCACCGATTTTTTAAAAATTCAAGCCTGGGAATTAGAAAACAGAAGAATAACTAGGAATGAAGCTCTCCGTCAACAAAAACTTTGAGTGGAAAAATAACAGGCTATCTTGAATAGCTTGAATATTCTGTTTAAGGTTAAGAGCCGAGAGAAAAAATACTTTTAAAATTATTCTAGTTTTTAATTTCTCGAATGATACATTTACGTACTTGCATTAAATAGCAAATATCACAAAAAACTCTAAATTATCAGTTGATCGCCCTAATGAAAATCCAAATCAGTTCCCAAGGGTAAGCACTGTTACCAGTTACTGTATGTGCTTCTAAATTATTTCCTATGCACTTATAAATATACATAGAATAAGTACATAGTTGCCTTTGTATATATAATTAGTACATAAAATATAGTATTATTTGTTTTGTTTTACATGAACGGAGAGAAGGTATCTTTTAATTCGAAGAGTACATAATTTAATTATACTGAGAAAAATAAAACATTTTTTGCTATTATTGGCCAAGAAGCTAGCACTGAATTTTCCTTCTGAAATAGTATATTAGCAGGGGCCTCTTCTACTTAATGAGGAAAAGTCTGCTTTAATAGCCCTATCATGTCCCTCACAGCCCAGTGACAGACAGCATATATTTAGCTTCATTCTCATCCACAAAACAAAGCTGTTATGCTCAGTTTTTGTTATAAAACTTGTACCTGATGAACCTCAAGGCAAGTTGTAGAATCACATACCATTTTGTCCAGCAACCCACTTTACTCATCTTTCATTGTCATTGCTTATTAAATTTGCAACACACCCCCATATTCATACATACGTGGAGAGAATTAAACCCTACACTTCTTCTCTTGAGAGGGAAAGGAAAGAAAAACAGGATAGTCAATATTCAATATTTCTTGCGGTTGTGTGTGTGTGTCTGTGTGTGTGTGTGCTTATATGTATGTGTATATATATATATATATATATATATATATATATATATATTTCCCCTCAGAGGTTGCTTGACAGAGGATGGGTTTACAAAAAGTTTAAATAAATGATCAGCTGCTCTAAGACCTCCAGAGACTTCACTTTTTTTAACTCTAATATTTGGGGGCTGTTCGATTTGATGTTTGATTTGAAATGGAAGGGTTTAAATAAATGCTTGGAAAGTATACTGGATGGCAGTATTTAGCAATCTTGTTTTCTTTACATAATGTAACACACTAATGGACTACATTTTTCTTTGCTTTCTGCCGTTAACTTTGAAAATAAGCAAGTTACTGTCCAAATCAGAGCCAAAAACACCACAGGGTTTCTGGCTGCGAAGGGACACTTCATGCACAAATGTGGGAAAGGAAAAAGTTGATAAACAGCCAGTTGGGAAGTGTGAAGAGATTATTTTTATTTCATGGTGTTTTCAGTGTGTAGTATCTCAGATGTTCAAAAATATATCACTATGCCTGAAAGTTTACAATTCCTATGGTAGATATTATCTGATGTAGTAGCAGATAAAATACTTATAATGGGGACACTCTCCCTCAACCTCTCCCTCTCTTTTATTCTCTTGACTCCAAATCTAACACGGTTAAAATGAAGCTTCACGGAAGTCAAGCTTAGGCACACTGGGATTTTAATGAATGGGTCCATGAGATGTGGTTCTTAAAAACAGATGCTGTCCCTCTGCTGCTGTTCTCTCTTCTTGGTTATTTTTATTTCTTTCCCAGTCAGAAGAGTCTGGTACGTCAGGGTGATTTTCCTTTTCTAACCACCCTTTTTCCAACATTTAACACCAAAGTATTATGTTCAGACTTCAAGGTTTACAATGATAGTGTTTGAACAAAACTAGGGGGAAAAAACTTGAACAAACTACAATCTGCATTCTATTGTTGATTCTGTAGAATTTTTAAATGTGTATATAAATATACATATGCAAATGAACCCACATACAATTGGACTGTACTGTGTGTCTAAAACAATAAAAATTAATTATCTGATCAAAGTGCCAACCTGCAAACTTTTTGTGAGGTTTCTAGTGTATGTTGCACATTTTCTTTTACATGAAACACTGCCTGTACTAATCTTGCTCATTAGTTCATTCCTCTCGTTGTCATTGTCTCTGATTATTTTATTAATTATGATCTTCACTTTTAATTAATATTTATATACCATGCTAGTTTTATAACACAGGAAACATTTGAAATTAAATTTAAAAATTGGAATTTTTTTTAAATTTAATCAACAAAGGTGTATCACTTGGGAGCATAATGGCAAGTTAATTTGTTTCACAAAATAAATGCCACAATAAAGGAAAGACAAAAATTTTAAATAAAATTCTCTCAATAGAGGATAAAGTAAAGAATATTTTCCTCTGATGTCCTGTAATAAATGAGCATGGAAATATAATCAATTTACCCTAGTATAATCATGATTATATATTGTGTTTTTTAATGTATTCCAATATTTTGTATATATGCATCCCCCCCCCAAAAAAAAGCTATTTAAATTGGGCAAAGAAATGTAACACATATGAGCTCAAAAGTATATACATGCATAGAATGTTTTCTGTTGATAAGTAATAAATCTGTTGAATGAACATTCCAAAAGACAGAGGGTTTTTGTGAAGCTAGGAAACAATTAAAAACCACCATCTAACATAATGGGTGGCAGTCACACAGATAACTCCCCCAGGTATTCCATGTCCATTCATTAGTGGAAAAGCAAACACACACACACACACACACACACACACACAGAGGATACATCTTGTTTCTTGGACCCTTCATCCAAAAGAAACCAAAGCAAATTACAGTATTTCCAATTTAATTTGGAAGCCAGTCAACCCTCTGTTTAAACTTCTGAAATAATATTGGTAAAATAGCCAGAATCACAGACTCCTATCTGCTAGCTTTCCAAAGACATGTGGTTCTTCTGTTCCTATGCAAAGAAGGGATTTATTTCTAGTAAATAAACTACTTCATGGGAAAAATAAACACAATTTCATAAAGATAAGAATGTTGCATCGTAGGAGACAAAGAAAAAAAGCAGTGTGTTTATATCATATGTTTTAAAGTAATTTCTTTTTATATTAGCAATTTATTATCAAAAATAGGAAAATGACACATTCATAAGATCTTGAAAAATCAGCTTCTGAGAAAGAGTGATGTTTGATAAATATAAAATAAAAAAACACCATGATGTTTTCTTTCGTAAATTTTGAAGACTGATAAACTCAAGATAAACTTCAGAAATGAGAGGGACTCAGTAGCACCAAGAGAAATGTAAGACCCAAAGAAAAGTCTTCACAAAAATTCCTGCCCATTTCTCTTCTTAGTTTTATTGAATAAACAAATCCACTGGTGGAATAACAAGCTGGATGTTAATGCTTCCTCCTTTAGTCTGCCTAGTTTAGGAGTAAGCAAACAAACATACCCCCACCAAGCCTTAGAAAATCTCTGGGCCTCAACCTTTTAAGGAAATGGTTCTCAGCATAGATAAAACACACCCAACTGCCACTCTTTCATGACCTCCTTGAGAATGCTCTTAAAGGTATCTTGTTCATAAAACTAATTCCATGGTTCCTCAAAACGTTTGACTTATGACCCAGCAATTGCACTCCTTAGGGATATGCCCCAGAGAATTGAAAACAGGAATTGAAACAAACATTTGTACATGAATGATCATAACAGCACTATTCAAAAGTGTCAAAAGATGGAAACAACCCAAATACCCATCAACAGATGAATGGATAAACAAAATGTGGTATATCCATACAATTATTCACCTGTAGAAAGTAATGAAATATTGATATACAACATGGATGAATTCTGAAAGCACTATGCTAAGGGAAGAAGTCAGACACAGAAGGCCACATATTGAATGATTTCTTTCATATTAAATACACAGAATAGGCAAATCCACGGAGACAGAAAACAGTTCAGTGGTTGCCAGGAGCTGAGGAGAGGAAGGAACTGGTGACAGATTGCTTAATAGATATGAGGGTTCCTTTTAAGGTAATGAAAATTTTCTGGGCTGGGCACCATGGCTCATGTCTATCTAATCCCAGCACTTTAGGAGGCCAAAGTGGAAGGATTACTTGCTTAAGCCCAGGAGTTTGAGACCAACCTGCAAAAATTTTAAAATGTAGCCGGGCCTGGTGGCACCAAAATACAGTGTGTGGACAACTGGTGGTACATAAAACCACTTTAAGTGGTATACAGCAAACATTAATTTTTTTATCTATCACATCAAATTTGTAATTTTGGAAGGGAAAAATAATTTTGTTTTAAAATAAATTTATTTAGGTAAAAATTGCAATTGGCTTAAAGAAAACAATTAAGCAGGCTAGGTATGGTGGCTCATGCCTGTAATCCCAGCACTTCGGGAGGCCAAGCTTGGAAGGTTGTTTGAATTCAGAAGTTCAAGACCAGCCTGAGCAATATAGCAAGACCCCATCTCCACAAAAATGAAAATTAAAAAAATAGCCAGGTGTGGAAACATGCACCTGTAGTCCAGCTACTTGGGAAGCTGAGGAGACAGAATTGCTTGAGCCCAGGAGGTCAAGGCTGCAGGAGGTCCATGATCGTGCCCCTGCACTGCAGCCTGGGTGAGAGAGTGTCACCCTGTCTCAAAAAAAAAAAAATGTTCTGTACCAACATCGGGACTGATGGTTGCACAGCATTGTGCATGTACTAAAAGCCACTGAATTGTATGCCTCATAATGCTTAAAATGGTGAATTTTATGTGTAAATTTTACCTCAAATCAAAAAAAAAAAAAAAAAAAAAAAAACTAATCCCAGCACATATGACCTGGTCTAGAACCTTCAGGGTTGATGCCTGGGTCACGTGAACTAAGGACCCTAGCAGGTAAGACTCCTTGCAACAATTCTATAAGCTGCACTGTCTTTAAGTTGGGTAAAGTTTCTGCAGTAGTGCCTCAATGCTTAAGTTTACTCTTTTAAAATTTGGCAGTTCTGGCCCTAAAGATAGAAGCTGTGATACGTTAAACAGTAGGCATTTTTAGGAAATCTGAATTTTAGACTATTCTTTCCAAGTTCAGGACCTACTTTTAGCTCTTTGACCATTAGATTAAAAAAAAAAAAAATTAAAGAGAAAACGATCAATGACTTCCTTCCAGAGTATCCATCTAACCAGTTTCCTGGAAGACTTTTAGTTTACATCTATCACCTTACTGTAATTATTAATAGTGTTCCTATCACTCTCAAGTGTCTCAGTCTGGATGATCAATTATACAGTCTCCCTACTTCGAGGGGACCACTGTAAAGCTTCCCTATCTCTTCTATCCAACAGGAATCTTATTTGTGCCAGCTTTGATCCAGTTCTCTGGCAAGCTAGATGGGATTTGTCTTAATATGTGCATTCTGTTTGCCAAGGCACACATAGCATGTTTGGACACATGGTCTTATTTTATCATCTTTTGCTCTTATTTATTCTTCATACTCTATGGTGGAGCTAATCATTTGTGGGAACCAAAATGTTAGGAATAGATGGCATGTCAAATGTTGTTATAGCAGGCTTTTCTGTAGGACATATTTTTTAAAATAATCCAAAAAGAAAATGTTTTAAACTTAATTTGAGTAGCCCCTGGTGTTATTCAATGGTAGTGTGTGAAGTAAATCTGGGTGAAATTTCACTCACATCTACTTTCTGGGATCAAGTTCTATAGATAATTTCATAGTTATGCTTATGAACATCCCTCTACGTAGAAAGCAGTCATCCTTTTTTTAAAAACCTACACATAGTCTCAAAACTTACCTTCATACAAGATAGTATCAGAGAGGTAAGTGGGCTGAGAAGCCTGAAATGGGCTGAGAGGTTTTCAAAATAGATTGTCATTGAACACATCAAATTTAATACATTCTTCTTAAATAGCACTATCTGCTTCTTATCTCCTACATCTAGAAATTGCTTACTTCTAGAAATTTGGTGGCATAATGGTGGCATACTTCAGGACTTGACCATCAAAGTCATCCTAGGCAAAAATTACTCAGGCAATACTTTAGTCAGGCTACTTTGGTTACAACAGAGGCTCACATGGGCCATCTTAAGAGTTTACTGTGAAATTACCCATAGGCTTAAGGACCCACTTACTGGCTACAGCAGCCTCCCCCAGGATAGGTGATCATAATTACTGCCCTCCTTTGCTTATTCAAAATGCATGCTTCCTCAAAACTTTGGTTTCTTATGGCTCACCACGGTACCAGGTTTATACCATAGCTTCCTCTCAGCTTCAGCTCCCACTTCTTTCCATTTACTTCAAATAAATAAAGGAGAATCTGATTGGTCCAACTCATCCCATCTCTGTGGAACAGCTGCCCTTGCTTCAGATTTATCATCCCTTTTCCATCCCCGCAACCAAGATAAACTGTTTTGGCCAAAGAAGAAAGGCTGGTCATGTAATACAGTTACAATCCCCGCCACCTCCCTATCCTCAGAGGTTTTAAGCAAGATAAACTTCAAAACTGAGAAGGCCTTAGTAGCACCAAGAGAAGTGTAGGACCCAGACAAAATACTTAACCAAAAGTTCCTGCCAAATTTCCTACTTTGTTTTATTGAATAAATAAACCCATTGGTGGAGTTAGGGTTCAGAATGGGAGATTTGGCATGCCTAGCTGGGACAATTATGCCTTCCTATTTTCCTCTCACTCATTTCAGTCCATCTCCATGAAAAAGTAGTTCCATAAAACTGCCTTCCATTCCATTGCAATTCCAACTTCAACCTTCCCTGAATCTCATTCTCCTTAACAATTACTTTTAAACAGATATCAAATATTTCCAACATAAATTGTTAACGGTGACAACATGATGCTACTTCCAGGAGACTAGGAGATTAATCTCTTCTCCTGTTTCTCAGACCTTCATCTTCCAAAATGTTTACTGGGAACATAAAAAGAGAACAAAAGATAGCCCAAACATACATCTCTAATGACAGGTGTGCCTTTATCTTCCGGACTCACTCTAACGCTTCCCTGCGCATATTACACATCAGCCTCCGGAACCTTGACTGCTGGCATGATTGCATTTAAGTTAGCAACGCCTAACAGTTAACGCCAACATAGTGGGAGCCTATCTGTACTATTAGAGACATTTGGGAAGAGGAATTTCTGCCAAGCACCCCAATTACTTCATCTTTTTATTTACTAGGTCAGCTCAGGATTTTCTTGCTTTTCCATTTAATTCAAATCAATGCCTAATCAAAACACATTATGATTTATGTATATATTTCCATGACACTGCTTCAAAGCACAAAGCTCATGTAATAAAGACTGATTTTTGAAAACATTTTTTTAAATTACAAACACGAAAGTACATTTGAAAGTCCTTTCTGCAGAAATGAAGGCCAACCAGCTGGGGATAAAACATTGTAGATCTTCGCTGCACAGTGAGAACAGCAGTTTCTACAAATTTTAAAAGTCGAATAACTTACTAAATGACTGCATAGCACAACATAGTACTATAGAAAATGTATTTCTTTAATAAAAGCTGTCTCCTTG
The DNA here is from genome assembly GCF_001604975.1 of Cebus imitator. Classification (NCBI taxonomy): domain Eukaryota; kingdom Metazoa; phylum Chordata; class Mammalia; order Primates; family Cebidae; genus Cebus; species Cebus imitator. The sequence continues at coordinate 10,848,939 of NW_016107331.1, forward strand.
CCCTCAAAGTGCCTATAATAGGTTAATGAGTTCCTCGATATTATCATCCCTGGTCAGTTTCCGAAGTTTTCAATTGAATAACTTTATCAGACTTGGGGAAAATAGTGAGTGAACAGCCCTAGAATACTTCTCTGGGCAGAAAAAAAAAAAAATCCCATGAAATGTAATGTGTTAAGAAAATATCTTTCTTATCTCTCTCGTCCCCCAAGCGAGCCTGTCGAATTCTCCCATTTGTCTGTGTCGGGATCATGCCAGCAGCCAAGGTTCAAGAGACTGATGTGTAATACGCGCAGGGAAGCGTCAGAGTGAGTGTGAAAGATAAAGGCACGCCAATCATTAGAGATGTACGTTTGGGCTATCTTTTGCTCTCTATGTTCCCAGTAAACATCATTTTGGAAGATGAAGGTCTGAGAAACAGGAGAAGAGATTAAAGATATCAGGCAAGGGAAAGGAGGAGAAACAGATAAACAGCCTGACATCCCAGAAGGTGAGGATTTTCCCTTTTCTGGGAAGCAAAAAAAATATATCTTCTCAAGCAAATTTAACACCTTCATACATATGATTAATTTATTATCACTTAAAATGCAACATAGCAATAAAAATTCAGGCTAATTGTGTGCAAAAGTTACTGTTTTCAGACACAGACCGTGCAAACAGTCCTCAAGCGTATAATAATAAATTACATTCTGGAACATGAACTATCAAGTAAAATTACTGGATCTTGATTTTTTTAATGTTATAAAAGGGGTGGGGGGGGGGCAGAGCTGTATATTCTTGCCTAAAGCCTAACATTTAATATTTTGTAGGCAAAGCAGAAGAGGGCTATTTAGTACATCCCAAAACGTCTGTTTTAAACTTGTACAGATTAAAACCTTCTAAAATATGTTGAAATTGAACAGCACCAAGTATGAATCCCAGCTCTAGCTCTATAATTTTTCTAGCTGACTGACCTCAGGCAAGTTATCCTCTCAGACTCAGTTTCCCAGTTTATAAAAATGGAACAATAATGACACCTATCTCGTGGGATATTGTAAGAGTTAAATTAGATAACCTATGTAAAGCACTCAGCAATGACCAGAAGAGTGTATGCACTCAATAAAGGTTAGTTGTTAGCATTATCACGTGTAATTATTAATAACCAGGCTCATGTCATGCCACTCATCTTGTAAACTGCCCTGGTTCATCAAACCACAGCGCAGCCCATAAGTCCTAGACAAAAGCAACAGACAATGTCATTTATAGAATTCTATACATTTATTCCTGACATGTTTCTAATTCAGTCACTCATCCACCTAACTTTAATCATGCAGCCAGCTTCCAACAATTCCCTTGTGCCCTGTTTTATTTGTTTTTTTTATTATTACTTTTTTATAGATAAGGTATCACTATGTTGTCCAAGCTGGTTTTGAACCCCTTGCCTCAAACAATTCTCCTACCTCAGCCTCCAGAATAGCTGGAACTACAAGTGCATGTCACCACACCTGGCTTCATGTGTCCTCTTTACCTCCAGCCCCCGTTCTGGCCTCCATCACTTCATTGTGACGTGCTCAGGCTAGTTACGGTCTCTGCACCAGCTCCACTGCCTTAGTGAAAGGATTAAATCACCTTAATAAATCACCTAAAATTACTTAGTATAATCCAGCATAAATGTATAAAATGTAACACCTTCATAATTTTCCCTTAATTTAATCGAATCTTGATTCTTCCCTTACTCCTCTCCCAACAAAAACTGTTCCTTCCTGATACCTCCTTATCCCAGTAAAAAGTGCCTCTACCACCTCCCCAGATTCTAAATGTTGATTCTTCTCTTTTCTTGCTCCCTAAATACAATCCATTGGAAAGTTCTATAGCCTCAACTTTAAAATACATCCTGAATTTTTCCCCTTTTATCTCCATTGCTAACACCTTTGTCCTTTGTAGAATCGGCTCAGCACAACCTGTGAACATGGGTGCCATCCTGCTTGTACTGAATCAGACCCCAGGCAGGAGAAGCAGGACCATCAGCTTGTGTTCAGCAGCCCCTGCCGGTGATTCCCATGAACACTTCCATTTGAGAACCACTGCTCCCATCAAATCCACTGCCATCTCTCCCACTGGGAATATCACAATAGCCTTCTGACTCATCTCCCTGACCCCACTCTTTTGCTTCCCGACAATCTATTTTCCAAACAGCCGCAAGAATAACTTTATTTTACTTAAAGTCCTCCAATGACTTCCTATGTCCAGGAAACTAAAGTCCATTTTTCTTATTCTGGCTTACAAATCCCTTCATGAGCCGACTATGTCCTACTTGTCCAACTGCATCTCTCTCCAGCATCTTTTATAAGCTATTGACACTGGTCTTCTGTTTTTATTACTTGAACATACCATTCTGGTTTCTACCACAGGGCCTTTGTAAACACTTACTCTTCTGCTGGGACCATTCTTGTCACTGGGGTCCCAGATTCAATGTTGGCTCCTCAGAGAGGTCTTCCCATTATGCTATTTAATTAGCAGCTTCTGGGATCCAATAATTAGTCACAATCAGATAGCCAACATTCATTCTCCATGTATTACTTACTGTGATCTCATAGCTTTCTTATTAGCTAATCTGAGAATCTGCTATCTTTCTTCCACTAGAATAGTCTAAGAGTAAGGACCTTGTTCATTGTATTCACCCTTATTCACTCAGAAACTACAACATGGCCAGGCATGGTGGATCACGCCTGTAATTCCAGCACTTTGGAAGGCAGAGGCAGGCAGATCATCTGAGATCAGGAGTATTGAGACCAGCCTGGCCAACATGGTGAAACCCCATCTCTACTGAAAATACAAAAATTAGCCAGGAGTGGTGGTAGGGGCCTGTAATCCTAGCTACTTTTTAAAATTTTTTTCTTTTTTTTTCTTTTTATTTATTTTTCTTTTTATTTATTTATTTATTTATTTATTTTTAAGATGGGGTTTCACCATGTTGGTCAGGCTGGTCTTGAACTCCCGACCTCAGGCGATCCAACCGCCTTGGCCTCCAAAGTGCTTGGATTACAGGCGTGAGCCACTACACCCAGCGATCCTAGCTACTTGCAAGGCAGAGGCAGGAGAATCGCTTGAATCCAGGAGGCAGAGGTTACAGTGAGATAGGGCCACTGCACTCCAGCCTGGGCCACATGAGCGAGACTCCATCTCAAAAAAAACAGAATCTACAACCATCACTGGCATGTGTAGTTAAATGTTTAATAAATATTACCATTTAATAATAATACATTATTTATTGAAATTATTCATTAATTGAAATAAAGCAGCAGAGGAAGAAATATTTTCAGCAGTTTCAGGGAATCTGGAAACACTTCTTTAAGAAGATTGTGTCCACCGCATGTTCTCACTCATAGGTGGGTGTTGAACAATGAGAACACATGGACACAGGGAGGGGGGCACTACACACTGGGGTCTGTTGGGGGAAAATAGGGGAGGGACAGCAAGGGGTGGGGAGTTGGGGAGAGATAGCATGGGGAGAAATGCCAGATATAGGTAATGGGGAGGAAGGCAGCAAATCACACTGCCACGTGTGTACCTATGCAACAACCTTGCATGCTCTTCACATGTACCCCAAAACCTAAAATGCAATAAAAAATATATAAATTATAAAAAAAAAGAAGATTGTGACCAGTTACTCTGAAAAGAGGCAGAGTAAGACAACGGATTAAAACTAAGCTTGTAATCAGATCCAGCAGGGTTCAAATCCTAGATCTACCTCTTACAACGCATAAAAAAGTATCTCTTTTTTTTGTTAACTTGTTCAACTTCTAAAGCAATTGTTTAATATTTTTTTTTCTTCATTTGTTTTGTTTTGGTTTTGAGGTAAGGTCTTGCTCTGTCACCCAGGCTGGAGTGGGTGGCACGATCACTGCTCACTGCAGCCCTGGCCTCCCAGATTCAAGCAATTATCCCACCTCAGCCCCCTGAGTAGCTGAGACTACAGATGTGTGCTACTGTACCCAGCTAATGTTTTACTTTTTGTAGAGATGAGGTCTCACTGTGCTGCCCAGGCTTGTCTCAACTCCCTGGACTCAAGGGTTGCTTCTGCCTCCTGCTCAACATCTTCCTCTCAGTCATTATTGGGATTAACTAAAATGAGGTAACAGGGAGCATCACACACAGTAGATCTACTCTGTAAATTATACCTTGAAACTTTAAAGAAGATTTGGAGTTCCTTGAAAAATATGTGCGGCATATGACAATGTAAATGTAAATCAAAAAATAAAAATAAAGAAAAAATTCACCCTATAATCTTGTTTCCTTCAAAGAAAAAACTATTTCACCTTGTCATTTCCCTTTCACATATACATACAATTTTTTTACATAATGAAAATATTAAAGTGGGTTCAATTTTGCAATTTCTTGCCTTTTTGAAAACCCAATTCAAAGTGTCTCCTTTTCTGCCTCTCTCTCTCTTTTTATTTATTTATTTTTTTTCTTTCTCAAGCAGACAAAGTGATCAAGTTGCTGGTCTCTCCTGTCTTTGAAGCCAAAAGCCTTACTACCTTCTTCTGCTGCTCTCCACATTAGCAATTTCATCTTGCACTGTGATATTATGAATGTCATGCCTTTAAAATGCATGAACCAACCCTTATTTGCACTAAAAGTTCCAAGCCTTTGATCATTCCTCATCCTTTTGTCTCAAAAATAACTGCTCCAGGTTTTGAGTTGAATAGTGGTCAACTCAAAAGCACACATCTCTGTGTTTGATCACGAATCTACAAAATTAAAAGACTTTGTTCTCATTGGAGCAATGCTGGTAACAGGAAAAGGAGTAAATCCTGGAGGCAGATGGAAGTTGGAAGTGACAGAAATATCAGGAGTATTGCCATTCAGGAGACAGCCTGAATTACGTAAGTTGTTGGAGTGCTTGTGGCCACTCTGAGTGTTGCAAAAAGATGACACAAGTATAATAAGGAAAGTGTTGTAAATTAATAGATTCTGAAAAGTAAATAGGGGAAGGTGAAATCATCTATCCAAGTAACACTAATTGAATGCATATTATATGCCATGCAATGTGATAAATTCTGGGAAGGTGATAATGATAAAAAATAAATAAATGAGCCAGGCAAGGTAGCTCATCCCTGTAATTCCCAGAGCTTTGGGAGGCTACGGTGAGGGGATTTCTTGAGGCCAGGAGTTTGAGACCATCTGGGCAACATGATGAGACCCTATCTCTACAAAAAAATATAAAAACTAGCTAGGTATGGTGGTGCACACTGATCGTCCCAGCTGCTCAGAAGGCTGAGGTGGGAGGATCACTTGAACTTAGGAGTTTGAGGCTACAGTGAGCTATAATTGCACCACTGCACTCCAGCCTGGGTGACAAAGTGAGACTCTGTCTCTAAATAAATAAATAAAACAGAAATCTGGGCATAGTTCCTATTTTCATGGAATTTATAACCTAGTATAGGAAATAACAATGATTCCAATAAACACTTAAATACACAGAAGTTTATGACTGAGATTATCACTGGGAGGAAATACGTGTAGTATTATAAAATCGTTAAATAATTGGACTTCATCTGGTGTTGGGGCTCAGAGAAGGCCTTTCTGAGAAGGAAACATTCGAACTGAGGTCTAAAAGTAGATGTTAACTAGGTAAATGTCTATTGAGTTGGGATCTGGAGGAACTGAAAGTACATAGCATTCCAAACAGAGAGCACAGCATCCACAAAGGCCCTAAGTCAGAGGCAACAAGGTCTGTTGACAGAACTGATAGAAAACCAGTATGATAATGGCCAAAATTGCTCAGAAGGTGAGCCAGATCACCAGCCAAGTCAAGGCTGGGATGTGTCTAAATCAGCGATAGAGCTGTAACTCACAAAGTCGGCTGTGAGGATCAAAGAAAGAAAATAAGATAAACCTTGGCAAGGAACATAGTACTGTGCCTGGTACAAAACAAAGCTATTTGTAAGTGTTCTCTATTCTTCTCATCATCATATTCATCACCATGTCTGCTTGCCCATACATTAGCCATCTTCCCCTTTTCTGCCATCTTATCAAGTCAGGTCAGGCCACTTGTTCCTCACATGGATCACGGCAGTAGCTTCCTTCAAACTCATTCTCTTCCCTGAACTCTTCCCGTCCCACATGAAAGCATTCAATGATTCCACCTCTGGTTAGTTGTGTATAATGTTGGCTTTGAATATGGTTTATTGTGTACAATGTTTATAAGATTAAAAGCCAGACATTATTTATACCAGTCAAAATATGTAGAAAATACAATCATTACCACCCAAGATAGCGATAGAGATGGCTTAAATATTATGTGATTAAAATACCAGGTGAAACTAAAATATCATCCAGAGTAACTATAACTTTAACTAAAGAGTCTCTTGTCAGGTAGGATCTCCAAAATAACAAAGCTGTATTGAATGAGGAAGATGAGACTACATCTGCTCAGTGGAAGATCTAGGGAGGGCTAGAAATACCAGATGGAGCCTCTGACCGCTTCCAAGTACAGCCTTCACTAAAACCTCTCCAGAGTGAAGTTTCATGACAGTCATGGTTCTCTGCTCCTGCCAATCAAGTCTAGAGCACCAGCCTATCTAGGACCCCAACTTCCTCATCAACAGTGTAAGGAGTGAGACTGGGAGAGCCATGTAAGCAATAGAATTTCTAATTAATGGGGGAGCCCAGTGGCTCACATCTGTAATCTCATCACTTTGGAAGGCCGAGGTGGGAGGATCACCTGATATTAGGAGTTTGAGAACAGCCTGACCAATATGGTGAAACTCTGTCTCTATTA